>NW_024080635.1:7621515-7647454 GCF_003009895.1 Hyaena hyaena | reverse complement strand
CCGGTATCCTGGAGCGCCTGGGTGGCTCAGTCCATTAAGCTACCAACCTTTGATTTCAGCTCAGGTCATGATCTCAGAGTTTGTGAGTTCAAGCCCTGCATCGGGCTCCAAACTGACGGTATTTCTCTCTCCCCTCCCCTCTCAAAATAAGTAAATAAACTTTAAAAAATGACTGGTATCCTGAAAAAAAGGGGGTGGAATTTTGACACAGACTCATATAGAGAGATCACCATAGAAGATGAAGGCAGAGATTGGGTGATGGGTCTACAAGCCAAGGAATACCAAAGATTGTCCGCAAACCACCAGAAGCTTGGAAAGAGGCACAAAACAGGCTCTTCCGCAGAGTCCTTGGAAGGAACCAGCCCTGCTGACACCCTGATCTTGGACTTCTAGCTGGAAGAGAATAAATTTTTTTTTTTATTTAAGCCAAAGTACCAGTTTGCGGTACTTAAGGGAGCCCTAGGAAACTAACAGCACGCACTGGTCATTTTGAAAACAGTGCTTCACTGAATCATGATGATCACATGCTGACACATGATAACATTTGTTATATGATACCAAAAGCCACATTCATTAATACCATCACAGATCTCAGCAGAAGAGTCTTTATGTATTAAGAAGATGTCAAGCTCATAGTGGCACATACAAGCTTTCCAAAATTCTGATTTTCACTCGAAAGCCCAAATTTTATCATTGACAGCAAATACTGTCAGTTGTTTCCCTTGAAGGGAAAGGCTCATTTGGTTCATATTCAAGACACCATCTACCATACCCAAGTCTGAATAACCATCATCAGTGAGTCCTTCTTCCAAGTAAATATGGTGATCCATGAAAGGAGCAGTTAGTTCACTCACTACTCAAATAATCATGCCAGTGTTTGTTCTCGAAACCTTCAGGCTTTGAATGCAGACTTCTGTATATGTCTCCCCGTTTCCTCACACAGGATTAACCCTACGACCCCGCAATTGCACTACTAGGAATTTATCCAAAGGATACAGGTGTGCTGATTCGAAGGGGCACATGCACCCCAACGTTTATAGAAGTGCTATCAACAATAGCCAAAGTGTGGAAAAAGCCCAAATGTCCATCAACTGATGAATGGATTAAGAAGATGTGGTATATATATATATAAAATGGAACACTACTTGGTGATGAAAAAGAATGAAATCTTGCTATGCACAGCAACGTGGATGGAACTGAAGGATATTATGCTAAGAAAAATAAGTCAGTCAGAGAAAGACAGTTATCACATGATTCTACTCCTCTTTGGAATTTGAGAAACTTAACAGATGAACATAGGGGAAGGGATGGAAATGTAAGACAGAAACAGAGAGGGAGGCAAACTGTAAGAGACTCTTAAATATAGAGAACAAACTGAGGGTTGATGGAGGTGGGGAAAGTGATGAGCATTAAGGAGGGCAGTTGTTGGGATGACCACTGTGTCATATACAAGTGATAAATCACTGGATTCTACTCCTGAAGCCAAGACTACACTGTATGTTCACTAACTTGAGAATAAAGAAAGAGGAAGAAAAGAATGCTAATGAGATATATACTCAAGGATCGATATTTAATGAAACTAATTTTGTTTTGTTTTGTTTTTAATGTGAGTGCATGGCCAGGAGGAACACATTGACCTGTTCCACTGGGTACCACTGCCTCGACACGTGTAAGGACGCCAGCAGTTTCAGCCACCGTTAGGGCAAGTGCCACCACAGTGAAAAAGGCCATGATGTCTTAGGATCAGTCAAATAGTGTTGGCCTCTCAGACCTCCTGAAAGGGTCTCACAGACCCCACCACACTTTGAGAAGCACTGCTCTGCATCAAGCGTAGTGATGAGGCAAACAGATCTTTGCAGAAGGAATGATTAAATGAATGGATGGAGTAAATAAGGATGGGAGAAAGAGAGGAAAGATGAGAGAAAGAAAGGAAAGAAGGAGGACCTAGTTTGCTCCCGCCCTTGGCTTTCTGTGTCATGTGAAAGACTGGACTCTATGGAACTGGATTTTTCCGCTGAAGACAGCTCATGAGGAGGGCTCTGCGGTAGGTTTGCCCTAAGACTGGAAGACAATTCTGTGCATGAGCACTGGGGTTGTGTCGTTGTCTTTGGAGGGGCTCAGTGATCTATGTCTCAAGTCCACATCCCAAAGCACCCTGGTTCAAAGAGCCCCATAGTCTCGGTGACATTATTATGAGAGAAAAAAAAAAAAAGAAAACTGGAGAGAAATATTGCCTTAGTCCGCAAAGTATAAGGGAAAACAGTTGTTATTATTTGCCATCTGGGCCTAATGAACCACTTTTAAATAATTGTAAGCCTTTTTTTTTTTTTTTTAGAAATTTACAGAATTAAGAACAAAGGGTGAAGAGCAGCTTTATAAGATAGTCTACTAAGAATTTCAATATGGCAGACCTAAATTTTTATTCCATATTCTCCCAGTTGTGAAGGTCCCTGAAATGGGCACCATCCTTTGAATACAACCAGTATCTTGTTAACTATCCGCCTCTGTCATGTCAGGCACAGAGCAGGCACGTGCGTGTCTTATAAATACAGATTTCAGATTCACAATATCTCTCTGCTGGATCCTGGCTTCTCATCATTTCTGATTTCCCTTCTTGCACTTGCAAACTGAAAATGCAATACTTGGGGAAGTTTTTTGAAACTTCTGATGGCTCTTAATTTTGTGGAAGAGAGGACAGTCAACTTCTTTGCTCTGTAATTGCCAGAAATCATACTTTTAGATTTATAGGCACCAATCAGAATAAGCCGTCCAGGGATGGTTGGTTTGTTTTTATCTCATTACCAAGTATTTCCTTCCAGTCACCGCTAGCTCACATCTGCCTTAGCACGTACCTCCCTGTGAACTGTATCCAGTAGATGTTGGTGCATACGCATCATGAAAGATGAAAGAATATTGTGACCCAAACTTTTAGCATAACAGTATAATCCAGGTTCTTTTCCTTCCTGTTGAATGGCTAACTATATGAGAATACCACATTTCCTTTTTTGTCTAGAAACACAGACCTTATGTATTGATTCTTGAGATTGAGAAAATGCGTCTAGGGCATTGTCATGTGAAGACTCAGAATGTGAGATTTCACTTATGTGATCAATTTCACCATCCTCATTAACTTGAGTCTAGAGTGATGCCATCTGCCTCTCTGCATTCATCTTCTGAATCATATAATTATTTTGAAACATCTTTCTCTGCAAATTTTCTTCTCTTGGTCTTTGTGGATGGAAAAGGATAATTTTCCGATCTCGCAGTTGTGTTCAATGAAAATGAAAGTCAGACTATAAGATAGTGTCTCCAAAGGCACTGGGGTGGCCCAGTCGGTTAAGTGTCCAACTCTTGAGTTGGACTCAGGTCATGATCTCACAGGTTGTGAGTTCAAACCCTGCATCGGGCTCTGCGCTGACAGTGCTGAAGCCTGCTTCAGGTTCTCTGTCTCTCTCTCTCTCTGCTTTTTCCCCCACTTGCACTCTCTCTTTCTCTCAAAAGAAAGAAACATTTAAAAAAAATAGGATGGTCTCTCTTTATATCTGTGTAGACAATCTTCTCTTCATATCTTCTGATGATGCAGTGTTTTGGTCAAGTGTATTCATTTTCTCTTGCTGCTGTAAAAAAGTCACCACAAATTTGGTGACTTAAAGTAACACAACTAGATTACCTTATGGTTGTGGAGGTCAGAAGTCCAGAATGGGTCTCGCTGGGCTAAAACCAAGTTGTCAACAAGGCTATCTATGTTCCCCATAGACTCGACGGGCAAGGGTGGAGATCATCTCCTTGTCTCTCCCAGGCCGCCCACATTCCCTGGCTCATGGCCATGGTCCCCTATCTCCAAAGTCAGCAATGGCTAGTCAGGTCTTTCTCATGCTACATCGCTCTGCTTCTCTGCTTTTATAGTCATGTCTCCTTCTTGGACTGTTTTAGAGACCCTTATGATTATGTTGGGCCAGATAATCCAGAATAACCTTCCATCTCAAAGTCTTAACTGTATCTTCAAAGTCTCTTTTGCTGTATAAAGTTACGTCATCCATGCTCCAAGAATTAGGATGTGGATACATCGGGGGGTGGGGGGGGGCGCAGGGAGGGGAGGAGAAGGGCACATTATTCTGCCTACCACAGCAGCACAATAAGAAAACTAGATGAGACAACAGTGATGAATTGTGTCACCATTACCTCATCATTCTAGATAATTCCATCATTGTTCCATTTTCTTATTTTAGCCTTTTTAGGTATGTAAAATATAGCAAAAATTTTCAAGAGATAGGAAAAATAAGATCATTAAAATCCCCAAATCTATCTTGCGTTTACAAGTATATCCAGTGGATACATGTGGTGATTGCAAGATAGAGCAATATTTTTCTACTTAAGAAGTACGATCTCTGTTTTTCTTTGTAAGGAAGAATTAAAGCTATGGAATATCAAGCCTTACAGATACAACTGCTCAAAAAAGAAATTAAATCAGAATCAGATGCAGAAGATCCTGATGATACCCTGACAGTTAGGCTGCACTATGCAACAGCCTCATCTACTCCCAGATAAGGACAGCAGTACAGTAGTGTAAGGCTAAGTTTTGAATTTGAACATCGAGGTAAACATGTGTTGGGGGCAAAAAGTAGAGCTGAGAAGGCTGGATTAGGGTGAGGCAGGCTGCTATCACGTCAGTAAACTCCTGGCTCCTCTGACTTGAAGAACAACAATAACAAAAGCATATCTGTCTCCCGTGTGCATCCATGACGAACATCGACAGGTGGCGATTCAGGGCCCAGGTTCCTTGCATCCTGCGGGAACTCGCTGTCATCTGCGGGTTGAGGCCTCAGCTGGCCGGAAACGGGGAGCCCACAGAGAAGACACAGCCACCTTCTCTAGGCGTAGCTCCAGCAGGTGTGTGTCTCATTCTATGAGCAAGACCTCAGTCACATGACCACACTGAACTCCACCAGACACTGCAACTCGCGGTCTGGCTACGTGCCCCCAACGGAGAGAATGAATTTCGGTACCCGGCAGGCAGTCTCCACACCAGGGAAGGGCCTGATCCTTGGATCAGTGGGAGGCAAGCCCATCTTGGCTTCTGAGAAACCAGAAATAATCGCACTACCTTACAAACCAGTAGTTCTTAGTGGCCCAAAGTGAGAGTCAGAAGTACCCACAGAAGCTTTTTCTGATCCAGTCTTACTGAGTCAGACACTCTGAGGGGGAAGCCGGGCAAATACATTCTAGAAAAAAAAAAAAAAAAAAAAAAACAGGCAATTCTTCTGATGAAAATCCACTGTGAATTCATGTAAAAGACAGATCTCTTATCTAAGGAGGCCCTTCCTCTACTTAGAAGCCACGGAGGCAGGGGATCAACCTGGCTGCTCTTGACATCCCCACGTGCTTCCTGACAACATGGTACTCAGGATGGGGTCCCTCCCCAGACCCTATGGCTTAGGTCCAATTCTGGCCCATAGCAGGCTCTATGTGAACATTTGTTGAATTTACTGTTTTCACTCTCACGGCAGAAGGAGTAGAGGGGGGGAGTCCTCTGAAATGCCTCTAAACCAACAGACGGAAGCATCCTGTGACTCAATCTGGTTTCAAAAATAAGCATAGATAAACCACCTCAGAGGACAGGTGTTTCCCACGCATCCCCTCCCATGAAGCGAAACCGTAGCTGGGAGGCCCGCAGCGCTCTTAGGGGTCTCGCCGCCACTGTCTGCGCCTGCCCGAGAGCAAGGTGTCCCTCCACCCACCACCCCCGCGGACTGGCCCCTGGGGCATCACTTCTGCCAAACAGTGAAGTGCAGATTCCGCTTCAGCAGGTGTGCGTCGGGCCGACGTGCTGCATTTCCATCAGTTCACAGGCATGGTCAATGTCCTGCTTCACGGACCAGGCTCTGTGTTTGCAAGCTCTTTGCAAATGAGCAGCGAAGGTTAGGACGCGTTAGGGTAAACACGGAGACCACTGCCCAGCAGCCGCACTCAACTCAAATTCCCATTTGGCTCCGCCTTCCTCCCTTGGCCGGCCCCTCTCTCTTGTGGGAGGGGAAAGATTCCTGTCCTAACCTTAGACATATTATGGCAGGGGCCAAAGGTGTGACGTAGGGGGGCAGGTGAAATCTGGGGCTTAGGTCACCTTCACTTCACAGCATTATCTTCAAACATCCTTTGGATGGATCAGAGGCCAGAGGCAGGCTTTTCTCAATGACCCCAAGGCCAAGAATCTCAAAGTGGAGAGAAGATTGCTCTCTCTGGCTTGGAAGGAAAACTAACAGTTACCCCTGTGATGAGTGTCCCAAGTCCTGCCCGTTTGTGGCTCCTCGCAGACCTGCTGCTGGACCAGATGTGCCCCCACCCCCGTTTATGCACTGAACCCCGCAGCTGGGAAGGACCTTGGTATCCTTGTCAAGGATCTGTTTCCCCCACTGAGGCAGATGGTCAAAAAATAGCCTACCTGAGGCCACAGAGTGGGTACTATTTCCATGTTTCTGGGCTTCTAGCCTAGAGGTTTTCCACACCGCCTACCCGACTTGTAGGACTTGAAGATGCAATCTGCACGCCTGGCCATCTCCCTGCCTCACAGTCGGCGGAAGAGGACCACTGGCCGTGGGCCATGCTCGGTCACCAGACTTGACCCCCCGGGTGCTTGCGTTGCAGAACACCCAGCTTAGTGCTTTATTCCTCGTGGTGTCTCATTATTGATTCAGCCGCCCGCTGCCGGGTCTGACCAAATAAGCCCTGAGCGTTTGTGTAATGTCGACTTCATCAAAAATGCAGGAGTTGGGGTTTTACTCGTCTGTGTGCTACCTAGACAGTTTAAGTCGATGATTGGTGGTTTCTGTGAGCCCAGGAGGGCACTGGCAGCCCACAAGCTGGCTACTGGCTTCTCTGAAGTGACGCGGGGTCCCCGGACTCCAGGGAACCCAGCACCCCCCATCCCCTACAGGTGAGGTGGGGAGTCTGCAGCCACAACTTTAGAAACAAAATCAACAATACATCATCATGCTTCTGTTGAATGTTACGGATAAGAATCTAATCAGACAAAAAATGTTTATTCGTCCATTTGTTTGGAAAAATATTTACTCAGCACCTACTTTGTGCGAAGCACTAGATTACAGAGGTGAATCAGGCATACACCTGATTCACGTGGAGGTAAAACTCTGTTTAACAGAGAAAATCATGTTATAAAAGGGAAACAATGATAATAGCAGTTACCATTTCACTTTGTGCCAGGTACTGTTCTAAACACTGCACATAGAGAATGATCCTATTTTCCAGGGGTTTTTTTTTTTTAAGGCTGTGCATACATTTGCCCATAGGGAAAAGACAGGAAAAATGTGCACCAAAACATTAACAGACACCATCCCCAGGCTGTAAGTTTATGGAAGGCTTTTATTTTGTTCTTTTTACTAAGCTGGATCATCCAAATGCTCTGGGGAAGCATATTCTTATAACCCTGCCCTAGAGAAATCAGGCAGAGAGCCTCAACATGCTTCTCCTTTGCTGCCTGATGTCTTCAGGCTAGAGCGTGTGAGGCACTGGTTTGCCCCAGCCACTCTGGGTTCTGTCCCAGCTCCGAAATCGATTGCCTCTTCCTCCCCAGAGGATGGAGTCACTGGAGAGCCCCGAGGCTGCAGCACAGAGCCTGTGGCTTGTGGTCAAGGCCGGGGGAGAGCCGGGCATCTGAAGATTGAGCCTTTGAAGTGGAACCCTTTAATGCAGTGCTCCCAGATGGGCGTCCAGAGCCTGGCTCCCTCCTCCAAGCACGCAGGTGCCAGCATCCGACCTCTCCTACTGATGAAACTCCAACCGGCAGCTGGGGCTGCTGGCCAGCACTCCTGGACCCCTGCCCTGGCCAGAGACATGGAGACTACAGCTCTGCCACTGTCTCGAAGTTCTCATGCCCCTGAAGGCCCTGCTACGCTGCTCTCTGGCTCTGGTGCCTTCCCAGGGAGCACCTTCAGGTAGGCGGCTGCCCCAGAGGGGTAATAATAACCACAAGAACAGCAAGCCACACTCAGGGAACCCTAATACTGAACTCTGGACACACACAGGGAGGTCCAATGTTGAGCGCTTTACGTGTCTTAATATATCTAATCCCCATTAGCATCATCATTCTCATTTTACCCATAAAGAAACAGGCCTAGAGAGGTTAAGTCACTTGGCCAAAGTCACCCAGCCAGGGAGTGTTAAGCTGGCGGGCCGAATCCAGATCTTCTGCCTTTAACCATTCTGCTCCACCGTCACCCACTCTCTCAGTGCATCTCTGGGGACATCGCCTCCCAGGCTCTTCCCCAAGACTTGCCACAGGAGAAGAATAGTAGACCTGGTCATTGAGGAGGCAGCAGGGCGCTAAGTAAAGGGAACAGGGTGGGTGCCTGGCAGTCCTGGCTCCAAACCCTGGCCAAACTAGCCACTTACTGTGTGACCTTAGTCAAGTCATTTTACCTCCCTGGGTCTCTGGTTCCTCATCCCTAATAGACACGTGCCGGCTAAATAGTCAGAGTGCCACGCAGATTCTTTTCAGTGCAGACAGTTAGTGGTGTTATTTGAACACTTGCGAAGCACGCCAGGTGCTGTGTCAAGAGCGTCACATGCTTTATGTAACCTTTATAACAGCCTGGGATACGATGATCATCTTCCCTGGACAGATGGAGAAGCAGGCCTAAACAGGTTGACTTTCCAAGTTTGTGAGATCGGAACCCACATCCTCTGGGGGTGGAAGCTGTAGTCTCCGCCCGCCCGCCATATGTGGCAGCAAATGAAATGATGCCTGTCCAGGGCTTGGCGCGCTGCCCCGCTCATGTGAGCCGTCAAGGAGCTCAGCTGTTATTGCTGTTGCTGTAACGATGAGCGAATGTGCATGCGCCCAGCACAGTGCTCGGCACGGAGGAAGCCTCAGATCAACCGGGGCATTAAAGGTTATAGTTCACCTCACCTGGCTCAGCCCAGTGAGGGCTCCCACACGAGCAAGCAGGTAGACAAAGGTGGACAGCTTTGCAAAGAGGGCCAGGCCTCTTCCCTCCTCCCCCAGCATGGAGCAACATGCTCAAGGCATTCAAATGGAGGATCAGGCGCTGGCCCTGTGACCTTGGGCAAGTCATTTCCCTTCTCTGAGCCTCCATTCTTCCATGGAAGAAGATGAACAACCCTGCCCAGGCTGGTTGGGAAGAAAAAGTCTATGGGAGAAGATGGGAAATTGGATCAAAAGCCATCAAATCTAAGACGACATCCATCTTAAAACACACTGAATTTATGTACCACGAAGAATGCAAAACGCTACAGACTGATCTATGACCCGCTGCTTTCTTATCACTTAGAATGTTGATGTCGTACTTGGAGAAAGGACTTTTTGAACTTAAATATCAATTTTAATCATCTAGCATTCTGCGCGTGCTTACAATGAAAGAAAATAAAGAACATAAATTGGTTAGAGCATCCCTAAAACTGCACATTCACAGCCCACCTCTTGTGAATTCCTTGCAGCATGGAGTCCTTGGAGGTCATGTTTAAGCACAAAGTATTGTCCTCCTGTCGCAGGAGCCCTGGTCATGTGGCATTTTTCTGGAAAAATCCACGACAAAGATACAAGGCACAGGTATGGGGCTCCTGGGCTGGCTTCACCATTGTGAAGCACTAGCACACTTTAAGCCTTGTGGCCAGCGTCTCCGAGCACGGGGGGTCTGCCGTGCCCCCACCCCCTCACACAACCAGCTTGTTCCTAACTACACCCCACCCCCTGCTTTTCTACCAAGACACCTGCTCCCATTCTACAAGTCTTGACACTGAAGTTTTCAGAATTTGCTCAGACAACAGCAACCTTAAGATGCATCTGGGTTCCAGAGATATAAGAGATGAAAATGCTTGCCTTTCGCCCATGCTGGCTGCTCTGCCAGCCATCTTCCCTTAATTTCACCTGTCTTTTGCTCAAGTTTATCCTTATTATTCCTTTATGGACAAAGACACCGAATGGAGCTCAGAGAGGTAAAGCAATGTGTCCAGGGCCACACAGCAAAGCCAGGACTTGAACTGTGGTCTCTTTGATCATGTCATCATAGCAGAGAATAGACCCTCTCCTGAGTGTTTCCTCCACACTGTCTTCTGACCCCAAGGTGTTCATGCAAAATTCAGTCAGTCCTGACTTTGGGAAGCCTCTTTAGAAAGCACTGACAATAGTCCTCTGTGCCATTCTAGTTGTGGTATGTGTCCAAGTGCATTCAATGTTCCCAGCTGCCTTATGGGATTGGTTTTATCATCAGCCCTGCCTCACAGATGAGGAGACAGAGGTGCAGAGAGCTTGTTCCAAACACTTGGGGTCACACAGCCGGGGAAGGGAGGGGCTGGGATCAAACACGTAGAGTGCGACTCCAGATCTCACTCACCTAACCCACCCCCATCCCCCATCCCATCTCACACAATGGGCACAGGAAGCCCTCTGCCACCCCTGCTCCCCCTCCCTACCCTCCCCACCCCTGCCATCCTAAATCTCATTAGCTTTCATGGTGGCCAGGCCCCTCTCCTGCTGGGAGCAGGATCTGGGCTGTCAGGCTCGAGTCAGACTGATGGCCTTCCCCAGCCAGGCCTGGCTTCCAAGTTTCTCCATGCTGGACCCAAACATAACACAATCTAGCAAAACCCTGGCTGCTCTTCACAAAAAAGCACGAGGGGGTGTGGAAAGAAATCTAATTAGAATCCCTCGGAGCCACAGCTCTTCCTATTATTAAATTAACCCCTTTGAAGTGGAGCTCGACTCATTATAATAATTTGCATGCCAAGGAATTGTCTTATAGGATCCTGATCTGAGAAAAATTGCTTTCACAATCACATTTATCCATGTTCTGGTGCCTCCCCATGGGACGAGGGGCGGCTGTGGAGGCCAAACGGTTCTTGCTTCAGAGAAGACCTTGGGGAGGGTCCGGTGGCGGCTTCCCTGTGGGCCAGCGCCGCCAAGATGCAGTGTCTGGGACCCCACACAAATGTTGGGGGAGGGCGGCCCACGTTTCCAGCCATAGGCCCAGATCAGAGGCTCACACCGGGGGACAGGGAGGCTGCCGGGGAAATGCAGAAGGTCCGGGCCAAATGCTTCACATGGTGAGTGGCCCAGAAGGGGGCTCCTCAAACACAGACCCCATCCTGGCTCTGCTTCAAAACATCGAGGTGCAGATCCCAGGGTCCCCCTCCCAGAGCTTCTGATCCTTCGTGTCTGCCCAGAGGTCCCCGGATCCGATTTGCATCTCCCTAGAGTGATTCTCAGGTGTAGCCAGGCTTGGGCTCCTGGCCTGGCATCTCTGGGGATCCTCTGGAATACTTTGGATCTGACGCAGATCCAGCACACCCAAATCTCAGTTCTGTTGCAGAAGAAGATTCCAGTGGCCCTGGGCTAACTTAATGCTAAAAAGGTCAACCCCAGTGGCCGATTCTCTTTCTTTCCTTTGGGTCTTAGAGGACAGGACCTATGGCTGCCAGTCCCAAAGTCCTTGGAGAACTCTTGTCTGATATAGTGAGCTGCTTCCAGAAACTTCCATTTTACTGAAACTGTTTTTTGCTCTTTACTGAGGGCACAAAGAGGCAATATTTGCTTTTAACATTTTTAAAGGAATGTGTTTTTTTGAGATGCTGGTGTCTGCATCTTTCCTGACCTAGTTCATCAAGTCTTGCCTCCTCTAGAAAATCTGTGGCCAAGTGCGCCAGCCCTCCGGGGCTCCCCTTTCCTGGCCACCTGTGGCCCTTATTCCCTGGATTGGAGAACCAGCAGGTGCCCGAGTCCTTGCTGCTTCTGACTTCCCCTGATCTTTACACATTAGTGGTGCTGTGGGGATCCGGAGCTGGCTGTTAGTTTTATGAAGTGCCCTGGATGGAGTGAATGGAGCCCAGAAAGGGTCTTCTGAAAAGCAAGCCTGGGCCGGGCTCTCAATCAAAGATCGGATCGGTCATCCCTGGGGAGACCACTTGGGGTCAAAGGGAGCTCGCAGACCAGGGCCCACCTTCCCCTCTTTAAAGATGAGGCTGGGGGCTCCTGGGTGGCTTAGTCAGTTAAGTATCTGACTTTGGCTCAGGTCATGTTCTCATGGTCCATGGGTTCGAGCCCAGCATCGGACTCTGTGCTGATAGCTCAGAGCCTGGAGCCTGCTTCCAATTCTGTGTCTCCCTCTTTCTCTCTCTCTCCCTCTCTCTCTCTCTCTGCCCCTCCCCCACTCACACTCTGTCTCTCTCTCTCTGTCTCTCTCTCTCTCTCAAAAAAAACATTAAAAAAATAAAAAATAAATATTAAAGATGAGTCTGAGCCCCAGCCAAGATCACACAGCCTAGAATCTCTGTTCTCGCTCCCATCCTTCACCCCCCCAGAAGGTTGGTATCTTGTTCCCTCTGAGTAAGCAAGTTAATGCAAGGCGTTCTTTCCTCCTGAGCAACTATTTCCTGCCCGACAGACACATTCAAGGAGGCCCCACATGACTCCCCTCCTCCCACAGAGGACAGGAGCTGCGGTGCCCCCCTGGGTCAGCCCCAGAGAATGTGGCCTGGCTGAGGCTCCGAGCATCGGCTGGGCTTAAGAAAGAGCCACACTGTTCTTAAGGAGAATTGTGGTCGGGGAAATGACTTGGTCACAATGGTCCTTTTTACTCAATAGAGCTTCTCTCTGGTGTCTCCAAGTCATATCCGCTTGCCTTTGTGACCCAAGGGCAGGGTCTCCACAGCTTGGGACTTGAAGGGCTACTAGCAGCAATGCATTTCCAGTGACTGTTTACCCCTGGCCTCCCCTTTCCAGAGACCCTAAAAAGAAGAACAAATCCAAATAAGCGATTCCCAGAAAATGTTTTCACCAACAGCCATTAGTCTGAGCCTGAAATGGAATAAATCCAACCGTTGCATTAGCTTGCAAAGAAAACCCAGCTGCCACATTACAGATGACGTCAAGTGTGGTGAACCCACCGGCTTGCAGCGAAACAACCACAGGGTGCAACCTCTCAGACTACAACCTGCTTCCTTCTTCTGGTCTCTCATTCATACCCTTAATTAATATCTATCTACAAGGCACTCTGCTGTAGGACGCAAAGTACCACAGTGCCAGAGACTCATGACTCAGAACTGCCTCTTCCAATCTCCCAGATCCGTTGAACCATTGAGTTACCAAAGCGAGTGCAGTCACTTGTGACTCCTTCATCCTCACAATGACCTTAGAGCAGAAGATCATGTGGGCTTTCGTATTGCAATGGACCTGAGTTCAAGTCCTGACCTCGCCACTCTATGACCTTACCTTGGACAACTCCCGTAATCTCTAAGCCTCAGTTTCTGCATCTGTGAAATGGGAACAATAATGCCAATAGGTTTGTTGTAAGGACTGGCTGAGATCAATATGCAGAAGACTTACCACAGTCCTGGCAGAGAGTGAGTATAATGAATGTTAGGTATTTTTTTTCCCATTTTACATATGAGGAAACTGAGGCTCAGGTTTCCCCAGTGACACACAGACACATGAGAGGCACAGGAGGCAAACTCATCTCTCTGAGTCTACATTCAGGACTTTTGGGGGAGGGGGCTTTTTTAACTCAGCAGTCTTGCCAAGTTCAACCTTTAGAGTAAATTTGGGAACAAAGGAACCTAATGAAGGCTAAGGAAGGTCAAGTAAGAAGAGTCAGAGGGGAACAGCATGAAGGACCCAGGTGAAGAGGGAGGTCCCTGCTGATTCCTGCCGCCTCTTCCTTATAGACGTCGAGAAAAACACAAGGAATGAAGAAGAATTTTAGGGAACAAAGGCAACGGGGATTGGGGGCGGGCATAGGAGAGGAGCCTCAGAGTCTGAGGAAGGGAACTGGAAAAGTAAATGCCAAACACATCACAAATGTACTGGCCCCCTCCTTGCTCCCAAAGCCAGGTGGGCTCCCGGGGCTGGCCCCCTTCTGGATGGAGAAAGGGCTGACTGCTGAGGTAAAGGACCCAGCCCTGCTGCCGGAAACGGTCGGTCCCAGAGACAACAAATTCCCAGATTCCTGGCCTCCGATCTCTGCCTCCGAACACTCTCAGGCCAAAATAAATGTGGGAACCCCATGGTGGAGTCTTGGCGCTGGAAAAAAATCCAAGATGTCGCCCAATGCAGCCCAGTCCTTCCAGGCAAAACCACACCAAAACCATCCTGACAGATGCTAATTAGATGAATGGTTTTAAATTAAATAATGGGGACTGGGGGGCGGGGTAGGGAGTGGGGAGAAGGGTGCCAAGGATAATTGGAACAGAAACCTAGTCCAGAGAAAACAGTGGTGAAGCCCAAGAATTACTTAAGCACACACAAAGGAGGCCGGGACCCAGGTAGGGGCCTGTTTCCACCCAGGAGACTGATGGCGAAGTCGTAGCTGGGGAGCCCCACGCGGCCCGGAGAGCTGAGGCCTGGGCTGCTCCGCTTCTCAGCCAGGCTGCCATCTCCCTCCAGCAACGGTCGTGAGGGACAGCCTGGCGACCCCCCAGAGGTCCTGTGGGCGGTCTCCCCAGCCTCATGGCTCTGCCCGTTGGCTTTCAGGTCCTGGAACACACCGCACTCCCCTCCCCCTTCTCGGCCTTTGCAACTGCAGTCGCCTTTGCCTGGAACACCATTCGCTGCCTGGGCTTCCCACACCCCTGGTCCCCACTCACCAATGCCTACCGTTCTAGGAGGTCAGGGCTGGGTCCTAGGAAGCCACTCACTACCCCCACCCCCAAAAAACATATAGGCTCCTGCTCCTCTCCGTGCCCTCCCACCCCACCCCTGCACAAGTCACTGGTGCACCCCTGCACAAGGCTGGAGCCTCTAGCCTGCGGGGACCTCGGCCACCTTGTCACAGCTCTAGTCCCTGAGCCTGTGGGGGACTGAGCCTGCAGCCGTAGACGCCTCATAAATATTTGGTGGATAAAAAAAGAAATAAATGCTAACTTCCTACAACGTGGCCCACCGCTTCAGTGGGTATCTAATGTGCCCTTAAAGGTCTCTAAATAATCATAAAGCAGAGAAAATAATAATAATAAAACAATAGATATTTATTAAGTGCTTTTAACATGCTAGATGCTTTACACTCCTGCCTCGGTCAAGTGCACAAAACCTCATGAGCCAGGGGGCTGCAGTCATTATCCCCACCAGCAGGGTGGGAAAATGAAGATCAGAGAGGCTGAGTAACCTGCCAGAGATCACAGAGCCTTGACTTGACCATGGGCCCGGCTGGTCCTGGAGCCCGGGCAGTTGCTAAGGCGCCGGCACTCCCCGCTGAAACCAGGAAGCCCCTCAAGTGTCACCCGAAACCGTGCCAGCAGCGGTGGGCACATTTCCTCCTCTCACAGCTCGAGCGCAGATGCGGTCTGACACCTATCGCATCCCCTGTCTTAGAGCTGGCGCCCAGCAGAGCCCTGGGAATGGGGAACCTCCCGTGGACAGAGGGCAGGAGGAAGTGATGGCTGGCACAAAGGGGACTTAGTCTACTGGGTCCGAAGGTGCCATCTGGCTCTGGCAGCCATGCACCTCATGTTGGTAAAGTAGGGGTCTCAGAGACAGGGGAGGAAGCCAGCGGCAAGCAGGTTGTCATCACAGGTTAGGTGTCTCCTGTCCAAGGACAACAGGGACTAGCCAAGGCTGCCTCCTCCGTGCAGTCTTTCTTGATTCCACACTCATGACTTA
This sequence comes from Hyaena hyaena, assembly GCF_003009895.1. Taxonomy (NCBI): domain Eukaryota; kingdom Metazoa; phylum Chordata; class Mammalia; order Carnivora; family Hyaenidae; genus Hyaena; species Hyaena hyaena. Next base: position 7,631,832 of record NW_024080635.1, on the reverse strand, counting down.
TGAGTGTGGCTGGAGCCCTCAGAGCCTTCTGCTGGCTCCTGCGCTATGGCCCCGCCCTGACCCATGGGCACCCCGAGGCCCAACCACAAGCACCTCTGCCACCCATCTAACCTCTCAAGTACTCACCTACTTCATCTATAAAATGAGATGATCATAGCCTCTACCTACGGGGCTCCTGAAAGGAGTATATGTGCTTGTATGCTTACATAGAATGACTCATGCACAGGCCCCTAGCTAATGTGCATGAGTGTGTAAATGCTTAGAATAATTCCTGGCATATCGTAAGTGCTTAATAAACACCACTGGTTCTTATTAATGTCTGTATGATTATGGTAATATACCAGAGAGGGACATTGTGTGCGATAACAGAGGATGGTGCCTTTAGCAAAATCAAGCTGAGGTTCCCAAACACTGGTGTGCCACACAGCCTCCCGGGAGGGGACCTCCCTGGGGCGTCTGTTAGCGACAGATTCCCAGGCCCCACAGCTGGACCTACGGACTCCGAGTCTGTGAGATGGAGCCTAGGGATGTGTAACTCTTACAGCCTGTCTGGATGATTACAGTGATCGGGCAGATTTGGGACCCCCTGGGCTAGCTGAACTGTTTCTGGAGCAAATGGAGGAGGAGGCTCTGCTGTGATTCCAACGTGGGGAAGGGTCTCTCTACCCTCCCCACACCCCCGTTCTTCCTCACTTTTGTTCATCAGCATCTTGAGTGTTTCTCTGCAGCCAGAAAGAACTCCCCGCAGACCTTCTCGTGACCAAGTGAACCCTGAGTACCCCCGAGTTTCCCAAGCCTTGTTTTCCACCCACTGAACCTCCTTGAGTCGTGTGTTTTCCCTCCCCTGTGCAAATTAGGATTTGCTACGAATGGAACTTGTGTCCACTGGACCACAGGGACCGCGGCCGAGCTGCCAGAAAGATGCCTTAGTGCTTCTGACCTCTCTTTTTACAGCTAAAGGAACTGAGGCCCAGAGAAGATGTATGATTTGCCCAAGGTCATGCAGCAGGAAATCACAGTGGAGACTACAGTTTACATCTCTACCCGGCTGGCCAGTGCCCTTTCCCCTGTGATAAGCTCCTGTTCCGGGCCCCACAGGGCCACACATTTTTGTAGCAATTATGAGGCTATGGGCTCCGAAGCTGTGTTTATTGACTACTATGTACCAACGCGCATCATGCTAACTGCTTTGAATACGTCCCCTCGTTTAAATCTCATGAGCATCCTTCATCGTGGGCCTCCTGATCCTCATCTCACCTCTATGACAGCTGAGCCTGGCGAGGTCCGGTGACCTGCTCACAACCATTCAGCCAGAAGTCAGGATGTGTGTTTCTGGGACGTGGACTCCTGGCTTTTAGGCCAGTAGTGGAGCTAATGTCTCTCATCTCAAACCCTGCCCTTCTACGTCTGCTGTGTGACGTGGGGCAAGGACTCTGCAGACCAGGCCTCTCTGCCTGGAAAGGCTACGGGAGACTCCGAGGCTGGAGAAGGAAGGACTCGCTCCTCCCTGTAAGTAAGGCTCCCTGAACAGCCTTTCTGCTCCTCTTGCTTAAAAGTTGGGTTCGGGCCCTGGGGGTCCTGCCTCTGACCTCAGTCCCAGCTGCCGTCTGAATTCCAGATCAATGGGGCCTCCTCTGAGTTCCTAGATCTTTTTTTTTTTTTTTTAACATTTATTCATTTTTGAGAGAGAGCATGTGAGCAGGAGAGGGTCAGAGAGAAAGGGAGACACAGAATCTGAAACAGGCTCCAGGCTCTGAGCTGTCAGCACAGAGCCCGACATGGGGCTTGAACCCACAAACCGTGAGATCATGACCTGAGTTAAAGTCAATGCTTAACCGACTGAGCCCCTCCCAGGCGCCCCTGAGTTCCTAGGTCTTAATAATTCCAACTTTTTCTCTTTGCTGTCCTGGCTTTAGGGCTCACGACTCCTGTGATATTTCAGTACTTTAGTTTCACCCTTTCAGGTACTTAGGTTAAGAACATTCTATCCAGCTAACAGCTTTTTTCAATTGAGTTTTGTCTGTTTCAATAACTGATGTGTTTTCTGCCCCTGCCTGGACTTGCGTAATCCAGGAGTGCTCCTAAGAAACAGACCCCCACAGGCAGAATTCAGAGATTTGTTTTGCTCCTGTGAGGTCACCCCAGCTGCGCTCCCTCCCCGCGGCAGCAGAGGCTGAATCCACTTTGCAGATTTTCGGACAACAGCAGAACAGTTGCTTGGCCCCCATCTCACCCCCAAATTGCAACCCTAGCCAGCCCATGCCCCTGCTACTCAGAGGTCTGGGTCCTGGTCACACGGGGTCTACGAGCCCCGAGACACCAGCACCAGCTGGTGTGCTCCTGATAGACACACCCATCAGACTACGTGGAACAGTTTAACTTGCTGTAGAGGTTCCAAGTGACAAAAGGACTTTTGTCAATGGGCAGAGGGTACGGTCCCGAGCCATCGCCTAAGCAGGAAATGTTATTGACAAGTAGGACTTCCAGAGGGAGACAGCACAGGGGACAGAGCTGGCCCAGTGGGTTGACCAGCACTGCCTGGAGCTTCACCAAAGAGTATATGCGGGTAGCAAATCAGCACATGGAAAGATCTGCAGCGTCATTAACCACTAGGGAAATACAACCCACAGACCACAATGAGACATCACTACAGGCCTGTGAGAATGGCTAAAATCAAAAACAGTGACAACAGGGGTGCACCTGGGTGGCTCAGTTGGTTGAGCACCTGATTCTTGATTTTGGCTCAGGTCATGATTCCAGGGTCATGGGATTGAGCCCTGTGTCAGGCTCCACACTGAGCATGGGGCCTGCTTGGGATTCTCTCTCTCCCTCTCTATCCCCCCCTCCCAGGCCTCTCTCCCCCAGCTGATGTGCTCTCTAGCTCTCTCTAAAATTTAAAAAAAAAAGAGATGACATAAATGCTGACGAAGATGCAGAGAAACCGGGTCCCTTCCACAGCGCTGGTGAGAATGTGAAAGGGTACATCCACTGTGGAAAACAGTTTAAACAGTTTGGCAGGCTTTTTAAAAAACTGAACATACAATTATCATATGACCCAGCAATGAGATTTCTGGGCATTTATCTCAGAGACATGAAAACTTACATTCACACACAAAAAAGTTGTACATGAATGTTGATAGCAGTTTTATTGATAATAGCCCCGAACTGGAAACAATCCAGATGTCCTTTTTTAAAAAAAATTTTTAATGTTCATTTTACTTTTGAGAGAGAGAGAGTGACAGTGCTAATGGGGGAGGGGCAGAGAGAGAGGGAGACACAGAATCTGAAACAGGCTTCAGGCTCTGAGCCGTCAGAACAGAGCCCGACACGGGGCTCCAACTCATGAATGGCGAGATCAAGACCTGAGCCAAAGTCAAATGCTTAACAGACTGAGCCACCCAGGTGCCCCTGTCCTGTAATAGGGAAAAGGTCAAACAAACGGTGATATCCATACTATGGAAGACTACACAGCAAAAAAAGGGAAATACTGATTACAACAGTACATACACCGATTGACTGATACAAACTCTTGATACGTATAACAACTTCATTCACCAGACAATCGTGCTAATGGAAACCACTCAATCCCAAAAGGTGAAATACTCCATGATTCTGTGTCAATAATATGCTTGCAGTGACAAAACTATAGACATGGCGAACAGATTAGTGGTCCGCAGGGGTAAAGGAGAAGGAGGGAGCAGGAGGGAAGTTAGTGAGTCTGGAAAGGGGCAGTGCGAACGATCCTTGTGCGGATGGGAAGAAAGATTCTGCGTCTTGACTGTGTGGGTGCGTGTTCTGGTAGCGATACTGCGCTGTGGTTTACAAGATGTTACCACTGGGGGGGCTGAGGGAACAGTACAGGGGGCCTCTCTGTATTATATCTTACAACCGAATGTCAGTCTGTGACTCAAAAATTAGAACTTCAGTTAAAAAAAACCAATATACCCGAGAGCCCTTTTCAAGGAACCCACCTGAGCCGGGAGACTGACTCAATGGACTGGGATGAACCCACGTATGTATTTCTTTTGAAAGTCCCCCTCAAGAGTTGAAAACCACACAATTAAATGACCTCTAAAGTCCCATCATGTAAAAATTTAACATTTCATGTGAAACTATATCCTACTCCAAACATTTTATGCTTGTGGGCTGGAACGAGCTCCCTCTCTCCCCCCTGTCTCCCCAGCAGAAAAGAAGAGGAAGCCTTGAAAGAGAATCAGGACGTGAGCAGGGTGACTGGAGGGGGAGCAGCTCTCTCCTTCATGGTGAGGACTTCCAAGCATTCTCAATTAAGCATAGCTAATAGCCACCGTGGCTGAGGGTGGGATTAGAACCCAGCTTTCTGGCTCTGCCCTCAGCAACTCGTCTGAGGGTGGGCAGGCCCCCATACATGTCAAAACAGTTAGAAATGGTTCTAATTATAACCAGGAAGTTTTTAAGCCTGTGGGTGGAAAGGAATGCCAATTCATGTAATAGCCATTACTACACACAATAACCCCCCTCCAGATTCTTGGCCCAGTTTTTCGAGGGGGACAAATGGTGTCCCCATCGGCACACATAGGAGTCTTTATCACACAGGAGAGGAACCCCGAGTCTCTGGAGAAGAGCAATGGTGGGAAAGGCCTTGGCGGGGGGGGGGTCACTGGCCCTCTGTGTCCCTGGTATACTGGGGGGGGGTCCTTTCCCCTTCATTATTAGCCAACTAATCATCCTCTTCACCACAAGAATGAATCACCCAAGACTCTTCAATGGAGGGGAGTCGGCAGAGATGTTTCACTGCTCAGAGCCCCACAGCCTCCGTCCCTTCTCTCCCCCCCCCCCACTAGACGGCCCCTCTGCCACCCTGAGCATGGAGCTTGTGATCCCAAGCCAGTACCCTTCAAGCTAACATGCCGGGCAGGGAGATGGTGGCCCCAGGAGCTGTCGGGCAGGAAGCTGAAGCTCCAGGCTGAGTGGGGTTCCAACTCTCCCTCCTCGGGTGGCCAGCTCGGCCCCAACAATAGCCCAACCACAGGGTACTGCTTCAAGATGTCACTCTTTGCTTCTTCCTGGTGTGCCAGCCGCAGTGTCCAAATCATTGCAGGAGGTCTGCAAATAAGCATCTTCATGGACCATTTGCTTGCCTCTCTGAGCCTCTCAGAGTGTTTCTGTCTCCATAGAACCTTCTGTAGAGTTACTGGGGGGATTGGAGGAGCAGCCTGCCAATGCCTGTGCTCGGAAAAGATACCCCATGAATGGCGGCCAGGGAGGTGATAGAGATGGTCTACTCCCAATTTCCCAGACCCAGAAACCTCTTAGGAGATCTCCTGTGAAACTCAGCTCTTCACAGCTTGGACCTCAATAGGTTGGAAACATCCAACAGTCATTCAATGTTATGTTCTCAAGAACAGTTAAGGACACAGGGAAAAAGTATCCCAAAGGCTCCCGAGCGATAAGCACAGAGAGGCAGATGACATATGCAGCAAGATGCCAGTATGTCACAGGTAGAATTAAGACTGGAAGGGGCTCCCGGGTAGCTTAGTCGGTTAAGCGTCCGACTTTCGCTTAGGTCATGATCTCGCGGTTCGTGGGTTCGAGTCCCGCGTTGGGCTCTGTGCTGACTGCCAGCTCAGAGCCTGGAGCCTGTTTCAGAGTCTGTATCTCCCTCTCTCTCTGACCCTCCCCTGCTCACGTTGTCTCTCTCTCTCTCTTCTAGAAATAAATAAAAATTTAAAAAAAAAAAAAGAAGTAAGACTGGAATGACATCCACCGGGACACTGACAGTGGCTTTCCCTGGGCAATGGGACACGGGGACACAGGGGCAGAGGGGGCTGCAGGGACGTTCTTTTCATCATTCCACTTCCAACATGCATGAAATTTCTACCACAAACATCTAAAACCCATAGAAATACTATTTTATTCTTATATGCTATAAAAATGTTTTTTCATTATATATAATACAGAAAAGCTACCTATCTTTAAAATCCTTCAATGGAGGGGGTGCCTCAGTGGCTCAGTCAGTTGAGCATCCAACTCTTGATCCCATTGGCTCAGGTCTTAATCCCAAGGTCACGAGTTCAAGCCCCTGCATTGGGCTCTGCGCTGGGTGTGAAGCCTGCTTAAAAATAAAATAAAATAAAAACTTTCCAGGCCATTGTTTAGGACAACCCCACACACACAATTTCCTGGCATTCACACACTCATCAGGCACGGCTCTGGACGCTGAGGTCGGGGTGGTGTGGTGAGGTGGGGTACGGGGGTGCAAGAGACCCAGCCCTGAGCCTCAGGAAATTTGACAGTCTAGCAAGAAAGAAATGCAGGAGTTATGGAAGAGGCCCGGCAACATGTTCTGGGAATCTCAGAGCAGGTAGATCAAGGAGCACCACTTAGAAGAGACACTATACGGGCTGACTGGGGAAGGATGGAGTTGTGGCATTGAGATGTGCAGTGCTGTTTCACCTGACTGTGCCTAAAACCGGGACATCCGTTGAGGACAGGAAAAGATAGGTCTCCTGCTCCCTAACTTTCTACCCGCTGCTCTTCCCTGGGTACAGTGCAGCAATGGGTCCCTCTCTGGGCATCTCACAGAAACACAGGACCGTAGTGTACAGAGCTGGAAAGGTCGAATATCCTCATTGTATATATGAGAAAATTGAGGTCCAGTGAGGGGATGGGTCTTGCCCTCAAGGTCTTCTGATTTTTTTATCCAGGGAACCAACTAGCCTCACATTCCAGGGAAGACTTGGCTTCTGACACCATTGCTGTGAAGGGCGTGTTTTCTGGAAGTAAGTGAAACAGCAGCGCCAGAGCCCCACGATATGGCTCTGAGATGCTATTAATTCCTTCTTCCTGGTTGTCTTCTACTTCCGGCAATAGTGTTCTAGTGTGACACAGATATCTACAGAGGTCCTGAACATGAACTTTCATCGGTCTCACCTTTGTCCCTTGGAACTCCAAACTCTGATCTTAGGTTGGCTTGGTTTAAATGCATCCTAAGAAAACGAACATTGGCTCTACCTACATATCCCTCCGCAGGTGTAAGCACACGGGGTCCTCTCTTCCCAACATACCCAACAGTGCCCTCTCTTGGCATAACGAAGACCATAAAAATGGTTAAGGACAAAGGCTTTGTAGCCCAACAGACCTGGGTTCAAGTTCCTGATCCACCTCTTCTTAGCTATCCAACCTTAAGTCATTTATATAACTTTCTCCATGCCTCCTTTTCCTAATCTATAAAATGGTTACACACAACCCACTGGGTTGTTATTGTTATGAGGATTAAATTAAATAACGTACATAAAGTGTTTGGCACTGTACTATAAAGTCAAGTCACTGGACCGTGAGCCTGAGGAGGGCAGGCAGGGGCTGAGTCCTGAATCCTCAGGACCTAACAACAAGCCTGGCCTTTAAACTCGGTCTCTATAGGGGCGCCTGGGTGGCTTAGTCGGTTAAGCGTCCGACTTTTGCTTAGGTCATGATCTCGCGGTTCGTGGGTTCGAGCCCCGCGTCGGGCTCTGTGCTGACTGCCAGCTCAGAGCCTGGAGCCTGTTTCAGTCTGTGACTCCCTCTCTCTCTGACCCTCCCCTGCTCACGCTGTCTCTCTCTCTCTCTCTCTCTCCTAGAAAGAAATAAATAAAACATTAAATAAATAAATAAATAAATAAACTCGGTCTCTATAAAGTTTGATGAACAAATGATAACTGAATGAATGAGTGAATGAAATTCAGGCCAAATTAAAGATGCAACACTATGATGATTATATCTAATCGTGTCCCCAAATAGCACATCCAAAAATGATAACATTAAGAAGAGAAAACCACCCAGAGGCTGGCTTCACAGTTTTCACTAAGCAATTGCTAGCTTGGGAAATGGGGTCTTATGTTTCCAGCACAGTGCTATACTAAACACTCTTTAGACCCTCCAACCAAGAGCGACCAATTATGCTAGCCAGAAAAAAAAACATAGTTTAATTGTGTCAATTAACCCTCAAAAAGGCAAGGCATATTCATAACAAAAACCAAGTAAACACCTGAACTCAGAGATGTTAAAGACCCTCTGAAACTACATGAAATGAAGATCAGAGACAAAGCCCAGAATTCCCCCGACGTGAGGATTTGAGAGAAAACCCTCTCCACCTTAAGCCGAGAGCCCAAAAAGTCACACAGTGGTGTCAAGATGAAGGAGAACAAAACTGCCCTACCCTTCACTCCCTGGGGACTATAAGGCAAATTGCTTATACTGAACATTGGCAAGAAGTGGAAGGGGGAATAACTCTCTCTTAGAATTTGTAGCTATAAGCCAAGCCTATTAACAGGGCTTGCAGCCTGAACTTACTCTACTTGGGTGGCCCGGAAATACCAAGCCAAGAATGTAGTTTAAAGTGTTCTCAAGTTGGTAATGACCACAGGCTCCTGGCAGAAGTCAATGCAAATCCCCTCTGTAGGAATCCACCTTCAACACAGTCTCAAAGATTACCCGAGGGTAAAATTCTGATAGATGAGTTCATGGTCACAATTACAAGACACACGAGGTAAGCAAGCGTCCTGAGTGAGAGTCAGCAGAAATAACAGGTAATAGATTCAGACCCACAAAGGCTTCAACCACTGGAATGATCAGATACAGAATTTAAAATAATTGTATATATTTAATAACATTTCCAAAGGGTAGTGAAAATTTCAGTAAAGAGTATCTATAATAGTGACTTCATGGGTTTAAAAAAGAGATAAAAATGAAAATTATATCCGGCTGGCTCAGTCAGTAGAGCATGTAACTCTTGATCTCGGGGTTGTGAGTTTGAGCCCCACATTGGGTAAAGAGATTCGTTAAAAATAAAATATTTTACAAAAAAGAAAAATATAATGACTAAAATTTAAAATTTGGTAGATGAGTTTAATGGCCAATCAGATACAGTTGAAGAAGAATGGAACAGAAATCACAGAGGTAGAAAATATCAAAGAGAGATTAGGAACCGTGGAGATTAGTGTGAAAAATTATAACACATACCTAATCATGGTTACAGAAGGAGAAGTGAAAAACAATGGGGCAGAGACCGTATTTGAAGAGATAGTAGTCATTGAATTAGTCATTATATCTGAGAAATTTCCATAAATAATGGAAGTAAATAGCTATAGATTTAAGAACCTAAAAAGCCCAAACAGGGTAAATAAAAAGAAATTAACACCTTCTAGTGTTACTAGATTTGGCACATAAAAATATAAGACTCCAAGCTCATTTGAATTTCAGAAAAGCAAAGAAGAATTTTTTTAGTGTATGTCCCATGTAATATTTGGAACCTACTTATACTAAAAATGTATTTAGGGGCACCTGGGTGGCTCATTCGATTAAACGTCTGACTTCAGCTCTGCTCACAATCTCATGGCTTGAGGGTTCAGCCCCGCATCCAGCTCTGTGCTGACATCTTGGAGCCTGGAGCAGGTTTCAGACTGTGTTCGGTCCCCCCTCGCCCCTCCCCCACTTATACGCACGCTTTCTCTCTCTCTCTCTCTCTCTCTCTCTCTCTCTCTCAAAAATAAATAAACATTAAAAGTTTTTTATGTATTTGTTATTTACCTGAAATTTAAATTTAACTGGGTACCCTGTATTTTTTCTGGCAACTCTAACACCTAGACACCTTATAATAAAACGGCAAAACCCCAAGGAAAAAGAGTTCATAAAAAAAGCCAAAAGAGAGAAGACGGATGGGCTCTAAGTCAACAGCGGTGAGACTGACAGTTGACTTCTCAAAAAAAAGATGCCAGAAGTCAGGGGAATAATATCTTTGATGTGATGGAGAAACATAACTAGAATCTATATCTAGAGAAAATCTTTTGAAATGAGACTAAAACAAAGATGTTTTCTTTTTTTAAAATATTTTTTTAATGTTTGTTTATTTTTGAGAGTGAGAGAGAGCATGAGCAGGGGAGGGGTAGCGAGAGAGAGAGAGACAGAATCCAGAGCAGGCTCCAGGCTCTGAGCTGTCAGCACAGAGCCCAACACGGGGCTTGAACCCACGAACCGTGAGATCATGACCTGAGCCGAAGTTGGACGCTTGACTTACTGAGCCACCCAGGCGCCTCAACAAAGACGTTTTCAAACAAAACCTGAACAACTTTGCCAGAAACAGATCCTCGTTTTAAAAAAATGCTAAAGCACTCCTTCAGGCAGGAGAAAAGAAATCCCAGATGGAAGGTCATGGAAGCTAGGAATGAAAAGCAAGGAAGACAGTGAATATGTGGGTAAATCTAAGCAACAAATATGACCAAACCATTAATTCTGTATGGTATTAAAAAACCAAAGTAGAATTAAAATATATCACAACAATAGACTAGAAGAAGGATGATG
>NW_024080635.1:7597186-7620883 GCF_003009895.1 Hyaena hyaena | reverse complement strand
CTCTCTCTCTCCTAGAAATAAATAAAAATATTTAAAAGAAAAAGAAATAAATAAAACATTAAAAAATGTTTTTAAAGTAAAAGAATGGATGGGGCACCTGGGTGGCTCACTTGGTTAAGCATCCAACGGGCTCAAGTCACAGTCTCACGGTTTGTGGGTTTGAGCCCTACGTCGGGCTCTGTGCTGACAGCTCAGAGCCTGGAGCCTGCTTCATTTTCTGTATCTCCCTCTCTCTCTCTATCTAACCCTCCCCTGCTCACACTGTCTCTCTCTCTCAGAAATAAATAAAATAAATAAATAAAATTAAGTAAAAGAATGGAAAAAATAAGCAAATAAGAACTAAATCGAAAGATAGAGTAAACATATTAACATCAGAAAAATATACTTTTTTTATGGTGAAAATTTTGTATTTAGATTTAGCCAGCTAGACTCAATTTAGATGATCCCAATTTTGTTAGCAATACCCAAATCATCATAGTCAGAAGCCAGTCCAACATATGCCTTCCTTTCTCCATCAAGCCTGATGAGAGTGTTGACCTTGACCATATCAATGTGATTGAGCTTCTTCACAGCCTGTTTGATCTGGTGCTTGTTGGCCTTGACATCCACAATGAACACAAGTATGTTGTTGTCTTCTATTTTCTTCATGGCTGACTCAGTAGTCAGGGGGACCTTGATGGCCCAGTGGTCAAGCTTGATTCTCCTGGGGACGCTCTTTGGAGGATATTTGGGCTGCCTTCAGAGACACAGTGTCTCGGGCCATTGGAAAGTAGGTGACCTGAGGGTCTTTTTTTTTTAATGACTGTGGATGCCCTCCAGCCCTGCTTTCTTGGCCTTCAAAACCTTTGCTTCGGTTTTGGCTTTGGGAAGGTCAGGGGCTTCCATCTTCACCTTTGGCACCATCTTGGTGAAAGGGCAGAAAAATATACTTTAATGCAAAAAGTATTATTAGGAATGAAGAATGTCACTAAATACTGATAAAAGGTCCAATTCACCAGGAAGATAAAACATTCTAAACCCATATGCAAACAATAACATCAACTTAAAACTTTTGAGGAAAAACTGACAGAACTACAGGAGAAGTTGACAAATCCACCATATAGTAGGGATTGTAACACACTTTTCTCAGTAGTTGATAGATACCACAGACCAAAATACCAGTAAGCATACAGAAAATTTGACACAATTAATAAGCTTGATCTGATGGTCGTATGTCGAACACTGCCGTCAGTATATTTTCAAACATACACGAATCAATTTTCATCAGCATTTCAAAGATTTTGGTGTCCTATAGATCACATTCTTTAAGCATAATGCAAATAAAACTTAAATCCATAACAACATAATAGACAAAGCCCATATATTTCCAAATTTAAAAGCATTTCTTTTTTTCTTAACTTGTATTTAAATTCTAGTTAGTTTACATATATGTATATTGGCTTCAAGAGTAGGATTCAGTGATTCATTGCTTACATACAACACCCAGTGCTCATCATAACAAGTGCCCTCCTTGATACTCATCACCCATCTAGTTCATCCCCTACCCACCTCCCTCCATCATCCTATAGTTTGTTCTTTATCGTTAAGAGTCTCTTATGGTTTCTTTCCCTCTCTCTTTTCTCCCCTTTCCCATGTATTCATCTGTTTTGTTTCTTAAATTCCATGTACAAGTGATATCATATGGTATTTGTCTTTCTCAGACTGACTTATTTCACTTAGCATAACACACTCTAGCTCCATCCACATCATTGCAAGTGACAAGATTTCATTTTTTTTTAATGTTTTATATATTTTTGCAAGAGAGAGAGACAGAATGCGAGTGGGGGATGGGCAGAGAGAGAGGGAGACACAGAATCCAGAGCAGGCTCCAGGTTCTGAGCTGTCAGCACAGGGGCCTGATGCAGGGCTCAAACTCATGGACCACAAGATGATTACCTGAGCCGAAGTAGTACGCTTAACCAACTGAGCCAACCAGGTACCCCAAGATTTCATTCTTTTTGATGGCTGAGTAATATTCCATTGTGTATATATGCCTCATCTTCTTTATCTATTCATCATTCAGTGGACGTATGGGCTCTTTCTATATTTGCAAGTATCTTTTCCCATTCCATAGGCTGCCTTTTAGTTTTGTTGATTATAAAACCATTTCTAAATGACTCATGGAGCAAAATAGGAATCACAATGGAAATTAGAAAATATTTAGAATGGAATGATAATGAAAACATTTCATATCAAAACTTGTGGGATAGGGGACCCTGGGTGGTTCAGTCGGTTAAATGCCAACTTTGGCTCAGGTCATGATCTCAGGATTCATGAGTTCAAGCCCCATGTCAGTCTCTGTGCTGACAGCTCAGAGTCTGGAGCCTGCTTTGGATCCTGTGTCCCTCTCTCTCTGCTCCTCCCATGCTCACATTCTGTCTCTCTTTCTTTCTCAAAAAAAAAAAAAATTAAAAACATTTTTTTTTTTAACTCGTGGGATACAGCTATAAGGATTTCAAGAAGGAAACTTATAGCTTTGAATAGTTATATTACAAAGAATAAAGGGTGAAACTTAGAAGTTAAATATTCTACTTAAATAATTTCAAGGACAGTAGAATGAAGAAAACAATACAACTAGAAATTAATGAAATAGAGAACATACGTTTTAGAAGACCAATAAACCCAAAAGTTGATTATTTGAAAAGACCAAAAAAACTTGAATCTAATAATGAAGAAGCAATCAAACAAATCCAAATTAAGTTTTCTTTTTTTAAGTTTATTTAGTTATTTTGAGAGAGAGATAGAGAGGGAAAGAGAGAGAGAATCCCAAGTAGCAGCACAGAACCTGACATGGGGCTTGAACTCATGAACCACGAGATCATGACCTGAGCTGAAATCAAGAGTTTCAAGAAATCAAGATACTTAACTAACTGAGCCGCCCAGGCGCCCCCAAATTAAGTTTTCTATGGCTGCTGTAACAAATTACCACAAACTTATTGGCCTAACACAACACAAATTTCTTATTTTGTAATTAGGCAAGTCAGTAATCTGAGCTGGGTCTCACTGGGCTAAAATATGGTGTGTCATGGGGCGCTTGGGTGGTGTAGTCAGTCAAGCGTCCAACTTTCACTTAGGTCATGCTCTCGCGGTTCGTGGGTTTGAGCCCCGTGTCGGGCTCTGTGCTGACTGCCAGCTCAGAGCCTGGAGCCTGTTTCAGTCTGTGACTCCCCCTCTCTCTGACCCTCCCTTGCTCACACTGTCTCTCTCTCTCTCCTAGAAATAAATAAAACATTAAAAATAAAATAAAATATGGTGTGGCAGCAGGGCTGCGTTCCTTTTCAGAGGCTCTTGGGTAAGTCCACTTTCTTGCTTAGTCAGGTTGTTGGCAGAATTCAGTTCCTTGTGGTTGTAAGACTGAGATCCCTATTTTCTTGCTAGCTGTCACCTTAGGACCATTTCCAGTTTAGGACCACTTCCCACATTTCTTGACTCAGACCCCCTTCCTCCATCTTCAAAGCTAACAATAGCAGGTGGAGTCTCTCTCACACTTTGAATCTCTCCTCCTTCTTCCGTCTTATCTCATTCTGACTCCGCCAGTAAAGGTTCTCTGACTTTTAAGGACATATGTATTTAGATTGACCCCTCCTGATAATCTAGGATACCCTGGCCATCTCGAGGTCTCTTAATTACATCTCCAAAGTCTCTTTGGCCATATAAGGTAATATAGTCACTGCTCTCAGAGACTAGGATATGGACATCTTTGGGAGACCTTATTCTGCCTACAAAGTAATATTCTATAGTTGTTATAAACCCTTCAACAATGTCAATGTCATAAAAGGGTTTTTCTTTAAAAGCTGGTGGACTGTTGTAGATTAAAGTAGAGCAAAAAGACAGGACAACTAAATGTACTTTAGTAGTGCAATGTGTAATACTTGATTGAATCTTAGATTTGAAAGAGATAAAACAGCTATAAATTTAATTATTGTGACAATGGGGAAATTTGATTATGGCTATATATAAATAATACTATTTTATCAATGTTAAATCTCCCAAGTATGATCATTGTATTGCAATTATATAGGAGAATGTCCTTGTTCTCAAGAAATATGTGCTTAATTGTTTCAGGGTAAAGTATCATGATATCTCTAACTTACTCTAAAATTGTTCTGAAAAACACAATGAGAGAAAGAGAGAGAGTATAGATGTGGCAAACTGTTATTATTTGATGAAGTTAAGTAAAGAAAGAATATGCATTCACTGTGCTATTCTTAAAACTTAGAGTAGGCTTGAGATTGTTTAAAATTAAACTTGTGACAAAATTAATGATAAAAGAGAAACAAGATTAACAAAACTGAAAGAATTCTGATAAAACTGATAAAAATCAAAAAGAAGAAAAGCACAAATAGTAATAGAAAAAAAGGTATAACTATAGATGCTGTGGAAATTTAAAAAGATAGTGAGCAGATATTATAAACAATTATATGCCAATAAATTTGAATGCTTAAATTTGAATCAGACAAATTCCAAGAAAAAAAAAATCTAGCTTACCAAAACTGACTCAGGAAGAAATAGAAACTCTGAATAACTATAAAACCACTGAAGCATTTTGCTTCAATAAAAATTCCCAGAAAAGGAAGATCAACACCCATGGTTTTATAAAAAAAAAAAAATCTTTATTTTTATTTTATTTTTATATTTTATCAATAAAATATTTAATGTAAGTATTTCCAAAATCACACAAACTATTCTAGAATAATGAAAAAGAAGGAATATTTCCCAATTCATTTCGTTCAAGAGAAGAACAAAACGAGGACTTGTCTTTAAAGATATCCAAAATAATTTTAAAGCTATTCATTATTAAGACAATGAAATATTGGCATGGGGATAGACAAAATGAATGGAAAATCAATGGAAATAATAGAGAGCCTAGAAATAGACCCACACATATATCAACATATGAGTTATGACCAACTTGGCATTGTAGGTCAATGAGAAAAGGGTGGGCTCTTCAATAATTGCTGTTGGGACACTTGGTTATACATATGGGGCAGGGGAATGAACCTGAATCCTTACATCACTCCATACACTGAAACTAGTTCCAGGTGGATTAAAGATGTATAAAACTTTTTAGTAGACAAAAGAAATTAATTTTAATAACTTTGTGACAGGGGAAGGACTTCTTAAGACAAAAAAAAACTTACCATAGAGGAAAAGAATAGTAAATTTAATTACATTAAAATAAGAACTTTCATCAAAACATGTCACAAAGAGAATAAACAAACAAGGCATGAACTAGGAAAAAATATTTGCCATCCATCATCAGAATTTACATAAAGAACTTCTACAAACCAAGAAGTAAAAGATGAAACAATCCAACAGACAAAAGATTTTAAATAAGCACTTCACAGTGGAGGAAACCAGATGACTAATGAAACATATAATGACATCCAACCTCATTAGTATTCAGAAAATTCAAATTAAAACTATAACGTGTTATCACATTTTCAAAATCAAAGGCCTACTCATACTAATCGAAGATTGTGGAACAGTACAACGTTGAATACAGATGGTGATAAAACACCTCTGCTTGATTCCTGATCTCAAAGGAAACCCATATACTGCTGGTAGTAGTGTAAATTGGTACAAGCCCTTTGAAAACCAATGTTCCATCTATAGAAAAGGTGACAATGTGCACTCCCCTGAAGCAGCAACTCCACTCCCAGAGTATACCTAGAATACTCTTACTCCAAGAAACTCTTGCACCTGCACCGGAGAGGACAGGCAAAATGCTCTTAGCAAAACTGCTTGTAATGGCAAAATCTGGAAACAATGAGAAAGCCAATGAACTGTAGAATGCATAGATAAATTGTGGGGGAGCCGTACAGTGGAGAAAATAAAAGAATTACAACTACATGCAGCTACCCAGCCATATTTCAGGACTGAAATGCTGAGTACTAAAAGCGAGTCACAGAAGAACACAAGATTCCATTCTTATAAAGCTTAAAAATTCAAAAAGGAAATAGTATTTATTCTTAGAAACATAGTCATCTGGTTAAACTACCTCTGAGAAGTGAGGTTTAAGGGGATAAGATTGGGAGGGTGGCACACAAAGAATTTCAAAAGTAATGGTAAAAATTTACTTTTCTTAAACTGGATGACAGGTGATGGGGGGAAAAGCAAGAAGTGATATTAGCTCACCAGAGGAGTTTTGCAAGTCAATCCTCACTGAAAGGAAGAAAGAGCATTCAAGTTCCCTTCACTGAGTGTGTTGGGAGGCAGAGATGAGAGACATTGGAAGAGACACAAAAAAGGGAGTAAGTGTTGGAGAGGTTGGAGAGGTTGGAGAGTCTCAGGACAATGGTAAGTGGAGAAGACTAGTTTTGGGGGGAACAAGGAATGGAAAGGTCAACATTAACTATCCACTAGAGTTTTTAACATAATCCTTAATGATCAGTCAATCCTTAATGATCCCACCAAAGAGATACTATACCCACTTTATAGATGCAGCATCTGACACCCTCAGGCTACTCTGATGACTCTTCTGCCAACTCTCAAATGCTCCAAGACTAAGAGATCTCTTAGATCTCTTTTCCACCTATGCTCACATCTAGGTGATCTTACCAATCTACACCTTTTTTTTTTTTTTTTTTGAGAGACAGAGATACTGTGTGTGTGAGGGAGGAAGAGCAGAGGGAGAGAGAGAAAGAATCCCAAGCAGACTCCATGTCCAGCACACAGGGGTGAGGGGAGGGGGGCATGGAAAGGGGACAGGGGGGCTTAGAGTAGAGACAGGGCTCAATCTCATGAATGATCTCAACCTGATCTTAAATCAAGAGTTGGACGCTCAACCAACTGAGCCACCAATCCAAACCTTTAAATGTCATCTATCTACTGAAGATCTTCATATCGATATCTCCAACCAGACCTCTCTTGGGAATGACTGTTCAGCAACCCCAGCAGCCTGTTGAACCCCCACACTTGGATATCTAATTGGCATCTCAACTATAATGTGTCCAAATGAGAACACTTGGTATTTCTCAGGGTTAAGGGAGAACTTCCCTGGATCTTCCCCCTCTTGGCAAATGGTAGCATCCATTCACCTAGATCTCAGGTCAAAATTCTTGGGCCATCCTTAACTCCTGTCTTCCTCCATGCTCTACATTTAATCTAGGGGCAAATTATGTGAGCTCCTCCTTCCAAATAAATCTTGAAGCCAGCCACTTCTTACCCTTCACCACATCCTCCCCGGTCTAAGATCCTGTGATCTCTCACCTGGATATCAACATGCAATAAATCCCCCTGTGTCCACTCTTGACTCCCTTTACATCTGTTCTCCGCATGGAAGATGGAATGATCCCTTAGTATGTAAACCATCTGGGTGGCGGTTATAAGGATGTGTTCACTTTGTAAACAATCACTGAGGTTCAGGCCTATCATTTGTGCACTGTTCTGTAGGTATTTTATGCTTTAATTTAAAAATGCACTCATTTCCTCCTCCTCCTCTTCCTCTTCTTATTCTCTTCCCTTCTCTTTCCTTTCTAAACACTTTAGCCAAGAGCCACTAGATAAGATGAGGCCAGGCAAGAGTGGAGGTGGAGAGTCACAACAAGTAGAGTGGGCTAATGCGGGGTGTCAGAGCCTAAAGAGGCGATCCTAAACATATGCTGAATCCCCAAAAAGGTAAGGGGCTGGTCACACAGGAGTGGGAATGGCCCAGCACCACCAGGGTGTTAGAGACAACATTCCCACAGGAGTGTGGCCAGAGGCAGAGTGAGTGGCGTAATGAGAAGCTTGTCTGCACAGCAGGACAGTCCTGACTAGAGTGAAAGAAACAGAAATATAACAAGATGTCTGGGAGCACCTGCCACCACCCCCACCTGGCATAACAATGAACAACCTAGAGCCTAGATCTCGGGTTTCTAGATACATTCCCCAGAGATCCTTGGAGAAGTGGCTCCTTCCAGGACGGGTGTAGGGAAAGTACAAGATAAGCCCAGAACATCTTGTTGTGTTAGGCTTTAAAGAAACACTCAAAGATAGATGAGCATATATCGTAAGAACAGAAAGCAGTCTGAAGGGGTTCCCACTCCGTAAATTAATGACAAGTTGAGTATCAAAATAAATAATAACATTAATATCACATAAACAAGCTAAAGAAGAAAAATCACAGGATCTTATCAATAGATGGTTGGAAAGCATTTGACAATATCCAACACCTAATCATGATAAAAAGTCCCAGCAAACTAGGAATGGAAAGAAATTTCCTCAACTTGATAAAGAACATCTACAAAAAAACCTACAGCTAACATTATACTTAATGGGGAGAAACTTTTCCACTAAGATCATGTATAAGACAAGGATGTTTCCACTCATACAACTTTTCAGCATTATACTGGAAGTATTAGTTGATGCAATAAAACAAGAAGAAGAAATAAAAAGCATAAAGATTGGGAAGGAGGAAATAAATCTGTCTTTGTTCACAAACAATATGATTGTCTATGTAAAAAATCTAAAGGAGGTGTCCGCCTCCGGAGCCACAGCTGCCGGGATCTAAAACCCAGGCTCCAGCGCGCGGGCGCGCGGGAAGAGGGAAAGAAATCAGGGCGGTGGTGATGGAGAGGGGGAAGGTGAAGAAAAAGGGGAAGGAGCCGGAGAAGGAGAAAATTCGGGAAAAAGGAAAGGAGGAGAAAGAGAAAAAGGAAGTGGAGAAGGAGAAAATTAAGGGAAAGGAGAAGGGGAAAGGGAAGGAGGAGAAGAAAGAGCGGGAGACCGAGAAAGAGAAGGAACAACTTAAGGGAAAAGAAGACAAAGAAAAGAAGGAGAACCACGCCTTGGCTAAGCCCCCGCTGGAGCCTCCGGAGAAAAATAAGCAGATCCTTGTCTTGGGCCTGGACGGAGCAGGAAAGGCCAGTGTTCTCCATTCTCTAGCTTTAAACAAAGTCCAGCACAGTGTGGCACCCACCCAAGGTTTCAATGCAGTATGCATCAACACTGAAGGTAGCCAAATGGAATTCCTGGAGATTGGCGGCAGTGAACCTTTCCGTTCCTATTGGGAAATGTACCTGTCCAAAGGATTGCTGCTGATCTTTGTAGTAGATTCAGCAGATCACAACAGATTACCTGAAGCCAAGAAACACCTTCACCAATTAATTGGAACAAACCCAATCCTTCCTCTGGTTGTGTTTGCAAACAAACAGGTAAAAGTCTGTGCAAATTTAAGTGGCATTCAATAGCTTTATTATCAATGATAGAAATAGAAATGTCTTCTTTTAATAGCTGGATATTTAACAATGTGCTGTATATTCAGTTTAGTTTATGCTTATTAGATCTACTGGATTATAAACTCCTTGATAATAAAGACGATTATACATCTTTGTGTCCCTTAGAATACCTAGTATACTGTATATAGTAGAAATTCAACAAATCTGTGTTGAATTTAATTTCAAGAAAAATTTATTGATGGTTGAATTGATTTCAGCAAAATATTTGAGTGTCTACCGTATATAAAGAAATAGTTTCTTTTAGATCAGTTAACATGACCTGAATTTATTTCTCACACATACATTAAAGATATTAAACTACCATGGAGAAATTGGAACCCTTGTACAGTGTCATTGGGAATGTAAAATGGTGCAGCCACTATAGAAAACAGTATGGCAGTTACTTAAAAAAATTAAAAGTAGAACTCCTATATGATCCAGCAATTCCACTTCTGAGTATATACTCAAAAGAATTGAAAGCAGGAACTCAAGCAGATACTTGTACATCCATGTTCACAGCAGAATTATTCACAATAGCCAAAAGGTTGAAGAAAACCAAGTGTCCTTCTATAGATGAATGGATAAACAAAATGCAATATATACATACAATGGGATATCATTCAACATTAAAAAAGGAAATTCTGACACATTCTATTACATGGATGACACTTGAGGACATTATGCTAAGTGAAATAAGCAAGTCACAAAACGACAAACACTGTGTGATTCCACTTTTATGAGGTACCTAGAGTAGTCAAATTCATAGACACAGAAAGAAGATTAGAGATTACCTGGGAATGGGAGGAGAGGAGAAGTTAGAGTTATTGGTTAGTGGACACAGGTTTATGTTGATGATGGACCCAGGTTGCCTTGGGTTGGGGGAGAGAGAAATAGGGAGTTATTGTGTTGTGGGTACAGAGTTTCAGTTTTGCAAGATGAAAATACTTCTGGAGGTGGACTGTTGCACAAAAATGTGAATGTACTGAATTGTACAATTAAAAGTAGTTAATATGGTAAATTTTGTTATGCTTATTTTACCACAATAAAATCAGTTTTAAAAAATTAAAAAAAAAAATCTAAAGGAAAAAACTTCTGGAACTGCAGCTCTATTAATTACTAGTGAGATTTGGAAGCAGCCAAGATGTCCTTCAGTAGGTGAGTGGATAAATAAACTGCGGTACATCCAGACAATGGACTATTATTCAGCACTGAAAAAGCAATAAGCTATTGAGGCATGAAAAGACATGGAGAAACTTTAAATGCATATTACTAAGTGAAAGAAGCCAATCTGAAAAGGCTACATACTCTATGGTTCCAACTATATGACATCCTGGAAAAGGCAAAACTGTAGAGAAAACAAAAAGATCAGTGATTGCTGAGGTGGGGTGGGATGAATAGGCAAAAAACAGAGAATTTTTAAGGCAGTGAAAATACTCAGTATGATATTATAATGATGAATATGTGCCACTGTACATCTGTCCAGAACCATAGAGTGTATAACACCAAGAGCAAATCCTAAAATAAACTATGGAGTCTGAGTGATTATGATGTCAATATAGGTTCACCCTTCATTGAAAGAAAGAAAGAAAGAAAGAAAGAAAGAAAGAAAGAAAGAAAGAAAGAAAGAAAGAAAGAAAGAAAAGAGAAAAAAAGAGAAGGGAAGGGAAGGGAAGGGAAGGGAAGGGAAGGGAAGGGAAGGAAAAGAAAGGAAAGGAAAGGAAAGGAAAGTACTGGGCATCTGGGTAGCTCAGTTGGTTAAGCATCTGACTTCAGCTCAGGTCATGATCTCTCTGTTTGGGGGGGTTCAGGTCTCACATCAGCCTCTGTGCTGACAGCTCTGCTTCAGATGTGATGTCTCCTTCTCTCTCTGCCCCTCCTCTGCTCATGCTCTGTCTCCCTTTCTCTCAAAAATAAGTAAGCATTAAAAATTTTTTTGTTTAAGTAGCATTCTGGTGAATGATGTTAGTAATGCTAGAGACTGTGCATACAAGGGGTCAGGGAGCATATGGGAGATCTCTGTACCTTTTTCTCAATTGTATTGTAAACCTGAATTTTCTAAAATATGAAGTCTTTAAAAAAAAAAAAAAGAACCCTGTTGGAATGATGAAGCAATCACAGTAAGGATGCAAGATACCAGTTGAATATACAAAAATCACTCATTTCCTACAAACCACCAATGAACAAATGGAATTTGAAATTAAAAGCAATATATCATTCACATTAGCATCCCCCAAAAATGAAATACCTATGTTAAATCTAACAAAATATATACAATATCTATATGAGGGAAAACTACAAAAGGCTGATGAAAGAAATCAAAAACTAAATCAAAGAACTAATACTAAGAGAGGTATTCCATGTTCATAGATAGGACGACTAAATATTGTCAAGATCTCAGTTCTTTCCAACTTGATCTATAGAGTCAATGCAATCACAATTAAAATCCCAGCAAGTTATTTTGTGGTTAGGAGAAAGAGAATAGTATGGAAGGAGAAGAATAAAGCTGGAGGACGGAAACTACCCAACTTCAACACTTACTATAAAACCACAGTGATCTAGGCAGTGTGATATTGGCAAAAGAATAAATCAATGGAAGAGAGTATAGAGCCCAGTTATAGACCCACATAAATACAGTCATCTGATCTTTGACACAAAAGCAAAGGCAATATGATAGAACGAATATAGTCTTTTCAACAAATGATGTTGGAACAATTGTACATCCACATGCAAAAAAACTAATCTAAACACAGCCTTTACATCCTTTACAAAAGTTAACTCACAATGCATCACAGACCTAAATATAAAATGCAAAACTATAAAACTTCTGTTGGTAACATAGGATTAAACCTGGTTGACCTTAGGTACTAGCATGATTCTGTATAAATAGTTGACAAGTGAATTTCATTAGCATTAAAAACTTCTGCTCTGGGGGACACACCAGCAAGAAAACAAGAAGGCAAGCTACACACTGGAAGAAAATATTTGCAAAAGACCTATCTGATAAAGGCCCGGTATCCAAAATATACAAATAACTCTTGAAACCCAACAATAAGAAGACCAAAAAACAAAATTACTGATTAAAAAATAGACAAAAGAACTGGACAAATAAAAAGATATACAGATGACATATAAACACATGAAAAGATGCTTAACATCACACATCATTAGAAAAATATAAATTAAAAGAAAAAATCACTACACACCTATTCAAATAGCCAAAATCCAAAATACTAACACCATCAAAAGCTGACAAGGATGTGAAGCCACAGGAACTTCATTCATTACTGGTGGGAATGCAAAGTGGTACAGCCACTTTGGAAGACACTTCAGCAGTTTCCTACAAAATTAAACATACCTCTACCATGGGATCCACCAATCAGGTTGCTTTGTATTTACTCAAATGAATTTAAAACTTCTGTCTACACAAAAACTTGAACATAGATGTTGATAGCCCATTTATCCATAATTGCCAAAACTTGGAAGCAACCAAGATATTTTTCAGTAAGTGAATGGATGAATAAACTGTGGTATAACCAGACAATAGACTATTATTTGGAAGGAAAAAGAAATGAGCTATGAAGCCATGAAAAGACATGGAGGAACCTTAAATGCATACCACTAAGTGAAATAAGCCGATCTAAAAAGGCTACATACTGTATGAGGCCAATCAAATGACATCCTAGAAAAGGCAAAACTTTTGAAATAATAAAGGGTGATAATGATGTCAATGTAGGTTCATCAGTTGTAACAAATGTACCAGCGTGGTATTGAATTTTAGTCAGGGAGGCAGTGTATGTGTATACAGAGGCAGGGGAGAGATGGGTAATCTCTATACCTCCCATTCAGTTTTGCTGTGAATCTAAAGCGGCTCTAAAAATTAAAGTCTATTAAAAATAAAGAAACAGATTCTGACCCATTAATAAAATGGGGAATTGTTATGGTAAATTAATATATAAATAAATTGAAATTTTGATGACAGTTGTGAGATGTACATTATTCAAGTACCTCCCCACAAGATACTTATTAATTACAAGGAGAAAAAGAACAACTTGACAGTGGAGAAGGCTAGCTGACATCATCTTAATCAAGGGCTCAAAGTGAATTTCACTGGGTATGAGACAAATTGAAAACACACCACATTTGGTTGTATCTCTCCTCAGTGATGGGATGTACTAAGAGCCACAGAGTGGCTTCTGTGATATTCCTGCCAAAGAGGCAAACCTGAATCTAATCTTGAGGAAACATCAGACAAAACTAAATTAAGAGACATGCTACAACATAAGTGGCCTGTAATCTTCAAAAGTGTTAAGACTGTGAAAGTTAAATAAACACTATGGAACTGTTCCAGATGGAAGGAGACTAAAGATACTGGGCAGTTAGTGATTCTGAATTGTATCCTTTACTATAAAGGATATCATGGTGACAACCAGAGAAACTTTAATGGAGTTGAAAGCTTAGGCAATAGTAACAGATCAATGTTAATGTCCTGATTTTATGATTGTATTGTTGTTCTATAGAACTATCTTATAGGAACTTATTCTGTAGGAAATACACACTGAAGTATCAGAGGTGTAGTAGGGCACCTTGTTGGCAATGTACTCTCAAATGATACAAAAAAATTATTTTGTATTATTCTTGCAACTTTGAGATCTTTAAAAAAATGTTTAATTCAAGTTTATTTATAGGTTACCTGCATGCTGTAAAATGAAGTTGGACCCTACCTCATTCCATACACAAAACTTAACCCAAAATGAATCAAGTTTGAATATAAGAGCTAAAACTATAAAACTCTTTTTTTTTTTTTATTTCTAGGAGAGAGACAGCGTGAGCAGGGGAGGATCAGAGAGAGAGGGAGATACAGATTCTGAAATAGGCTCCAGGCTCTGAGCTGGCAGTCAGCACAGAGCCCGACGCTGGGCTCGAACCCACAAACCGCGAGATCATGACCTGAGCGAAAGTCGGACGCTTAACTGACTAAGCCACCCAGGCGCCCCTAAAACTATAAAACTCTTAAAAACAAACATAGAGGTAAATTTTCATGATCTTGGATTTGGCAATGGATTCTTAGATACTGAAAGCATAAGCAGCAACAATAAAATAAATAAATTAGACTTCATCAAATTAAAACCTTTAGTGCATCAAAGGACATTATCAAGAGTGAAAAAAAAACCTGATAGAATGGGATAAAATAATTGCAAATTAAATACCTTTTAAGAATGTAGTATCTAGAATATATAGAGAATTCTTGGAAGGTGCCTGGATGGCTCAGTCGGTTAAGCAACTCTTGATCTTGCAGCTTGTGAGTTCAAATCCCACATCAGGCTCCACACTGACAGTGCAGAGCCTGCTTGGGATTCTCTCTCTCCCCTCTCCCTCTGCCCCTACCCAACTCATGTGTGCACACTCTCGAAAGAAAGAAAGAAAGAAAGAAAGAATATATACCCAGAAATAGGATTGCTGGACCATAGGTTGTTCTATTTTTAATTTTTTAAGGAACCTCTATAATGTTTTCCATGTTGGATGCACCAATTTATATTCCTACCAACACTGCACAAGGGTTCCCTTTTCTCTGCATCCTCACCAACATGTGTTATCCCTTGTTTTTTTGATAATAGCCATTCTAACAATGGTGAAGTGCTAGATTATTGTGGTTTTGATTCATGTTTCTCTGATGATCAGTGATGCTAACCACCTTTTCATGTGCTGGTGGCCATTTGTATGTCTTATTTGGAAAAATATTTGTTGTTTATCTTCTTTTTATAAATGTCTACTCAAGTATTTTGCCCATTTTTAAATTGAGTTGTCTTTTTGACATCCTTCGAGGATGAGGGAGACACTTTTGCAACTAGACAAAATTGCACATTATAAATGCACTAAATGTCACCAAATTGTTCACTTTTAAATGATTCCTTTTATATTGTGTGAATTTCACCTTAATTTTAAAGAAAAAAAGAAACTATTAGTTTCCTTCCCTAAACTTCATCTTCTCCATACACATTAACTCTCCCCTCCTTACGTGTGGGCTGCACCTCTCAAATTCTTTCCAAAGAACAGAACATTTAAAAAGAGTCAGAGGAAGTAACTGTATAGTAGAGAAAACTAGAAACATGACCTTAACCAATGGTCAAGGGTAATGTCACAGCGAAAAGTCACATTGATAACATGTGCCTCCTGATATGTGACAAGAAATGCACTTCTTCCCTCTGGTCTTCCTCCCTGAAACCCATAACCCCAGTTTAGCTATGGAAAGAAAATCAGACAATCCCAAATTGAGGGGTAGTCTATGTAATAACCAATACTCTTCAGGACTCTCAAGGTCATCAAAAACAAGGAACATCTGAGAAACTGTCACAGACCAGTGGAGGGCAAGGAGACAGGACAAACTGACCGTACCGTGGCGGGCTGCATGGCGTACGAGGACAGGAAACGGACTTCAGGGGAGAACTAGTGAATCAGAATAAAGTGTGGACTTTAGGAAACAGTAATGTGCCGGTACTGGCTCCTTAGGGGTGGGGAGCGGACCCTGCTAACGGGAGACGTTAACGCCAGGAAAACTGGGCGAAAGGCGGACAGGAATTTCGTACTGTCCTCGCAACTTTTCTGTAAATCTGACACTGTTATAAAATAAAACGGTTTTGTTTTTTACAAGAGGCAAGGGCAGAACATTAACTAATAGAGATGTAATGCTATCATTTACATATGCACAGAACAGCTCAGAAAGCACATTCCAGAAACCATAATGCCAGAGGCCTCTAACAGGGACAGGTGTTTGAAGGGCAGAGGAGGTCATTGTACACCCTTTTGTACCTTCTGAATTTTCAATATGAAGGGTTAAAAAGCAAGTGGCTCATGCTGGCTTCGGCAGCACCTATACTAAAATTGTAAAGATATGGAAAAGATTAGCATGGTCCCTGAATACGAATAAATGCAAATTTGGGAAGCATTCCACATTTTTTAGTTTAGTGGGTATAGAGTTTAAGCTTTATCAGACAAAAAAGTTCTAGAGATCTGTTGGACAACACTGTAAATATACTTAACACTACTTAACTGTACACTTAAAAATGGTTAAGACAACAAATCGAATGTTATATTTTTTACCGCAATAAAAAAGTAAAGTTTTCTGAAGCAAAAGCAACAAAATGTTAATATCTATTCAGAGATGGGGACACAATTTATCTAAATAATTGTGTTCTATGTTTTTCTGCGTGTTTGAAAAATTAAAATCTCAGGCAAAGGATGCAGCATGTGCAAAGGCCCTGAGGCGGGATGAAGCACAGCCAGTGTGGGCTCGAGAGCAGGGAGCAAAGAACAAGGTGGCACAGGATGAGAGAAGTAGGTGGGGACTCAATCACCAGTCACCGAGGACAACACCCTTCCCGCACATTCCAGAGGTTCCCCGCTCTGCCAGCCTAAAGGCTGTTACTTTCTCAAGCACTAACAGGGCTCCTCAGTCTGTCTCCAAATCACCCAGTGCCAGCCTGGCTCAGACGTTGCTCTATCCTGAAATGACAAGCTCCATTGTTCCCCTTCTCCTGCGGGCTGCTTTCCCCTCAAGACGCAGATCTGAGTTGACAGGTTTCTGTGGGTGGATCCCCAGGGCAGAGCTCACAAAGACACGACTGTCTGGGACACCGGTCCTGCCTGAGCAGAGCAGGATCCTCACCTGATCCTTCCAGCCTCCACATCGAAGAGGATCTCAAAGCTCCTAACAGCCACCCACATACATGGCACGTAGCCCAGCCCTGGACCTGAAGTAGCTCTTTGGCCCTTTTCACCCTCGGAGGTGAGGAGGGAGCTAGGGGCAGGGAGGTGGTGGCTCATAGGCACTAGCTGGATGCCCATTGAGAGAAGCACCAAGCGACAGGGTGGCATCATTTCCCAGGCCCGCAGCACTTCACAGCACACGGCGCCCCACGAGATAGGAAGGGCCAGTACTGATATATGTGCCACAGGCAAGGCAATGGAATCAGGGTGTGCCAACGTCACGTGGCTGGCCAGAGGGCTCAGACCCCGGAGACCCCTCCCCGGTGCCCTTCCCAGGCACACAAAGAGGCCCCCACCCCAGGAGTAGCAGTTAGACCAAAGAAGACTCCGGGGCTAGATCTCCCACTGCACCATTTGGGAGCTGAGACCTTTGGGCGGACAATGGCTCCCGCCCTTGACCTCCCAAGAGTACCAAGTGCCATGTCTGGTAACAGATGGTAGCTCCTCTTACCATAACACCCTAGAAACAACCCACTGGAGAGCTGTTACTTAACAGCCAACTCACCCACCGCAAGGAGCATGGCATGGGCTCAACCAGGGGGGGCGTGAGGGCAGCAGAGGGCAGAGCATCCCTGGGACAGGCCCGGTTGTTGGGGGGCTGCCTCGGGCCTCAGAGAGGACCCTCTGGGATGGACCCCAGCGCCACCCAGGCTCACCAGCATGGCTGTGACTAAACGCAATTGGAGCCACAGAAAAGGCGGTCGGAGCCGGGAGAGCTGAGGTCCAGGACCCACACTGATTATAATGAGCCATGTTACCCTATGTGAGTCACTTCCTCTCTGCGCCTCGTGTTTTTCATCAACAAATAAAGAGTCTGAATTTCATGAAACTGAAGGTACCCTCAAAACTAAGGTCCTGTAAGTAATGTATTTTAGACCCAATTTCCTCCTAAAATGAATAGCTAGGCAGATAGAGATGGATGGATGGATGGATGGATGGATGGATGGATGGATGGATGGATGGACAGAGAGAGAGATGATAGGTAAAGTCTGCTTAGTTATCATTCTCTTTCAAAGCTGATTCTGGAAGGGAGGAAGGAAGGAAGGAAGGAAGGAAGGAAGGAAGGAAGGATGGAAGGAAAGGAGGGAGGGAGGGAGGGAGATTGTCATTTGAAGCATCCAGAGACCAGCTGCTAAAAGGTAAGACCCATGGGACTTCCTATGGAGCTGGTGATCCAGAATAAGGAAAAAGCTCAGAGACTCGGGCCCCAGAAAGGAACAGAAGGAAGGTCTGTCTCTTGGCCTCTCTCCACAAGGGCAAGCCCTCCCTGTTTCTTGCTGCCAAACCACAGGCAGCCCAGCATCTGTCTGGGAATCCGGCCTTGGGCTGCGCTTGGACTGGAATCTGTTGGAAACCCCTCTTCATGCAGCCAGGAGAAGAGCAGACTGAGACCGAGTCAGATTTCTCACTGCTGGAAGGGCCTGCCGGTGAGCCTGGAGAAATACAGTACCACCTCCAGAAACTGACTGTCCTGCCCACTAAAATGAGCAATGGGCCATCTCCAGTCGGTGTGTCACAGCCAACTGCCCCAGGCATCTCCCCTGCGCCTGCTTCACAGCAGGCGTCTCAGACCTGCCTTCGACTCGCCTCCAGCAGCCTTCCCACCGCCACATGTGAGCCTGCTTACTCCTAACAGGACTAAAACTTTGGAAGCATCCTTGACCCTTTTCTTAATCCCACTGAATTATTAGCCAGTGTCCAGATCCAGCATCCTCTCTTGGGCTGGGCAGCATCCACTCTATTGAGGGACTGAATAGAGCAAAAGGTAGAGAGGGGCGCCTGGGAGGCCCAGTTAGTTCAGGGTCTGACACTTGATTTCAACTCAGGTCATGATCTTGTGGTTTGAGGGATCAAGCCCGGTGTCAGGCTCCGCGCTGAGCACAGAGCCTGCTTGGGATTCTCTCTCCCTCTCTCTCTGCCCCTCCCTTGCTTGCACTCAGGCTCTTTCTCGCAAAATAAATAAACTTTATGAAAAAGAACAAAAGGCAGAGAAAGGAGGAATTTGTCCCTCTTTTCCTTCCTCCCTGCTTGATCTTGGACATGTCATGTCCTCGCTTCTGCCCTCGGACCTTTCAGACTCGGACTGAGTCACACAGCTGACTGTGGGAATTCTCAGCCCTCCGGAATCACATGAGCCAACTGCTCAAAATAAGTTTCCTTTTATACACGGAAAAGTTTCTGTGTGTGTGTGTGTGTGTGTGTGTGTGTGTGTGTGTGTGCGTGTCCCCTCTTGGTTCTGTTTCTCTGAGATCCTGACTAAGCAACACATCTTGCTGGTTCACCTTTACATAACAGCCCACGTGTATCACTCGTGCTGCGTACCAGGCACTATTCCAGGGACCTTCCATACTAAGTCATCTAATCTTCAAACTGGCTCTGTGGGGTACGTTCTCTCTCATCCCCACCCACTTTACATATGAGGAAACTGAGGCACAGAGAGGCGAAGTAACCACGAAACGATGGGACTGAGGTTTGAAGGCAGGCTACGCAGCTTCCGTGCCTGTGTGCTTTGCAGCCACACCACACTGCACCCCCCCCAGGACTTCTGGCCCCGCCCCCACCAGCCACAGCTCTCACTCCTGACACCACTAGCTCTCACCATCGGATTCCCTGCTGAGCAGCGGAGGGGCAGAGAGAGAGGGAGAGAGAATCCCAAGCAGGCACTGTGCTGTCAGCGCAAAGCCTGACAGGGGGCTTGATCTCATGAGCTGTGAGATCATGACCTGGGCCAAAATCAAGAGTCAGACTGAGCCACCCAGGCGCCTCTGCTGAAAGCCCTTTTATATTTTTTTATTTTTTATTTTTTTTACAAATAGTTTATTGTCAAGTTGGTTTCCATATAACACCCAGTGCTCATCCCCACAAGTGCCCTCCTCCATGCCCATCTCCCCCCTCCCCCCTCACACCCATCAGTCCTCAGTTTGTTCTCAGCATTCAAGAGTCTCTCATGGTTTGCCTCTCTCCCTTTCCCCCACCATTTCCCCCCTTCTTCACCCTCGTGGTACTCCGTTAAGTTCCTCCTAATCCTCCTAGATGTGCAAACATATGGTATTTGTCCTTCCCTGCCCTTTTAAAGAAGAGTCGGGTCAAGTCCAAGCCCCTTCACCCCCCACCTGGTGCCTCCCATGTCACTGAGAGCCAAAGCTGAAACATTCACTATAACCTGCAAGGCACTGCCGACCAGACCTGATCTGTCCCCCACATACTCTCTCCCTGCACACCAGCCTCCTTGCTCACCACACCCAGAGCCTTTGCACTTGCTGCCCCATTCCCCCTGCCCGGAACATCCTTCCTGTCACCCCCAGAGCTCATGCCATCACTTACTAGGGAAATCCCCCCAAAAAACCCTATTGAAAATTCCAACTGCCCCCCACTGCCGCCATTCTTCCTGTCCCCCTGACGGCATCCCACTGTACCATCCCATTACAGCATGTGCATCATCTGACCCACAGCCCATCTGCTACCTCCCCTCTAGACAACACCCTCTGTGGGGGCAGGACTCAGGCTTGTTTGATGCCCTGCTATACCTGTCCCTTGGGCTTGAAATAACCCTTTTCAGGAGGTGCTAAATAAATATGTACCGCAGATGTACATCATGGATAAATTTTGATGCATTCATAAATGGAAAGCCCACAGCAACTAAAAGAATAAAAGAATGAAGTATTGCTACAAGTAGTAGCATGAATAATACTGTTCAGCAAAAGAAGCCAGACTTGGGTTATCAGTGATGGGGTAGCCATGTATGGGTGGGGGTGGTGGGCATATGGGAATCCGTACTCTCCTCTCACTTTTGCTGTTAACTTAAAACTTCTCTAAAATATATTTTTATTTATATATTTTATAAATTAAAATATATATTAAATATATACATTAAATATGTGTATCTTTTATATATCTTTTTTTTTTTAAAAAAAGAAGCCAAACACAAAAGAAGACATGATTAATTTCAGGCAGCAGCATCTCCACGGTCAAGACCTCCCACAGCCTCACGCAGTAGGGTTCCACTCTGGGTGGGAGTGGAATGGAACCAGAAAGGTGTTTCTATCAGGAACCCAGAATAAGAGACCAGGACTTGGCTAAATCAGCCACAAAAACCTGGGGTGGGGGGTGGGGGATGCCTGCTCCCAGATCAGCTGATCATTCTCTGGGTTCTTGGTTTTTTTCTGCTCCATGGATTCCTTGGTATTCACTGTCTCTCATAAACATATTTCTGTGATATATACTGTAAATCTGCTTCATTTGAAATTCACAGTAATGACCTATTCCCTCGTATTCAGGAAACAGGGTAAGGTTCCGGCTTTTAAAGGCCAGGAGTTTACTAGCCAGAATATGACAAGTATTGCAAAGTATAGGCCTGCTCTAAAAGCACTTAAGAAACAGTCTCCGTCAGAAATTTCAAGAATACCTTCAAAGAACATCATTTATCTGTCAAGAGGCCACGGGGGTGGGGAGCGATAGTGGGTGGGAAATATGAGTATTTGATCAAATCCATATTTTCAACTCCCTGGGTGAGGGGGGGATAAATATTTACTAACCCTTCTCCCCCTGAGCAGGCCTGTGTGCACACGTGTGTGGGCAAGGGGTGGGGGGGGGTGTGCACGGGAACAAGTGTGCAAAGGCACATGCGTGGTACCACAGCCCCGTCCCCTGCGCCCACCAGCCCCCGCACAAAACTCCTCTGCATCATCTGAACTCTGTGATCCAGGGGGTAATTTAATAGAATGAGCATGCCTGTTTTCGGGGCGGCCCACTTAACTGAAACCCAAAGCCAGCTCTGGAGTAAATGGGGCTGTGGCCAAATCGATTAGGCCCATCCGCACTTTCTCGTTTTCAATAGAGTCAGGGCTTAACCAGGTTAGTTTTCGTTAAACACATTAGCCAGGTTCTCTCCTCTCTCCAGCCCAATGATTTTGTGTCAGGCCTGAGGGATTATAATTGCAATGCAGCCAGACGCCAACTGAGCAGGGTGATTTACTGAGGGCCGTGGGCCCAGGCGGGTCTCCTACCTGCTGGCCTCTGGACGGGAACTTTCTTCCTTGAATCTTGTCCTCATTAGCAGTGAGGCAGGCAGACGCTGGGGAGAACAGGACACTGCTTCTTTCGGACACCCACTCTGTGGTTGTCGCCCAGCCTGGGAGTGGCGGCACAGGGGACGAGGGTCTCTTTGTTCTTTGGAACTGGAACTGAGACTCAGGAGGGCCGGGCTTCTGGAACCGGCCTCGGTGCTGTCGGGCATCTGAGTCGTGCCTGTTCCCTGGGAGAGGGTGACCCTCCTCACGGCTGTGCAGAGAACTTCCCAGCCTTACAATCCAGGCTTTTCTGGACCCCGGGCCTCACAGGGATAGGGCCTGGGGCTCCCACCTGGGACCCCACTTCCTTCTCCCAGCCTTCTCTCCTCTTTGCTCTCTTTGAGCCCGACCTGCATCCCGGGGTCTCCATCTTGCTGTGTGGTCCCCTCCCCAATGGTCTGAGCCCTTTACCTCACATCTCTGAGCCCCAGTACCCCCCATCCGCTGACTGGGTGTGAGGAAGCCACTGTCCCTAAGGAGAGGAAAAAGGACAACCAGAGGCGGTGAGGAAGGAGAGAAACTGGAACCCTCATACTTCATGGTTAGAGTATAAAATGGCGCAGCCACTTTGGTAACAGTTTGGCTGTTTCTCAAAAGGTTAAATATGCATTTGACCATATGACCCAGCAATTTCCACTCCTAGGTATTTACCCAACAGAAATGAAAGCATGTGACCACACAGAGACTTGGACACGAATGTTCAGAGCAGATGTCTTCATAATGCTCCCAAACGGGAAACAAGCCGGAGGTCCATCAACAGGTGAATGGATAAATCAAGAATGGTACATCCATGTGATGGAATATTACCTAGCAATAAAAAGGAATGCTTGACAGACACTTACCATGACACGGATGATTTGCAAAACCACTATGCTGGCTGAAAGGAGGTAAGTATAAAACTCCATGTATCTAAAATGTCCAGAAAAGGAAAATCTGTAGAGACAGATATTAGATTAGTGGTCACCTGGGGCTCAGTATAGGAACAGGGGTTAACTGTGAGTAGGCACTAGGGATCTTCCTGAGGTGGCAAAAGTGTTCTGAAGCTCATTGTGGTGACAGTTGCACGACTCAGTAAATTTACTAAAAAGCACTGGACTGTATACTTAAAATGAGTACGCTTTATGGAATATAAATTATGCCTTAATAAAAGTGTTTACGGAAGAGATGAGAAGAAAGCCTGGAACCTGCCACAAGCTGGCAGTTTCTCAGCATGTTCGACACAGGGGTCCCACAGGACCTAGCAGGTCCCCTCTGGGCATACATGCCCGGGAAAAATAAGAACACCCGTTGACGCCAAAGTCGTACGTGAATGTTGAACACAGCAAAGGTGGAAATAACCCAATGTCATCCATGATCATAACTATGCAGGCCAGAGCCTTCTCCCCAGCTTCGCTTTAAGAGCGGCCTGGTTGGGGCGCCTGGGTGGCTTAGTCGGTTAAGCGTCCGACTTTCGCCCGGGTCATGATTTCGCAGTTCGTGGGTTCGAGCCCTGCGTCTGGCTCTCTGCTGACTGCCAGCTCAGAGCCTGGAGCCTGTTTCAGAGTCTGTGTCTCCCTGTCTCTCTGACCCTCCCCTGTTCACGCTCTCTCTCTCTCTCTCTCCCCCCTAGAAATAAATAAAAATAT